>NW_026706386.1:0-191873 GCF_029867415.1 Vicia villosa | reverse complement strand
ATTAGGGATATGTGTTTTACCAGGAAGAGAATAACAATGTGGTAGGGTATTTGTAATTGTTTTTCATGTGGGTGATGTGGGTATTACCCATTGGAACTTCAAGTTGGATTGTTATTATTTCCCTTTTAGGTAAACTATGGATTGTAACTTCCTTTCTAGATTATCTATTATGTAAAATAACTATTCCTTTTGTAGAGAAACATACTTTCATACTCTCTAAGACATATAAGTAATGATTTAATAAGTTATTATTCCTTATGAACATTTCGAAATTCTATCTCTCTTATGTAATTTCTTAGAAGTTTTGTTTTTAAATTTTTTTTGCCATCAACTTTATTTCTTGCGAGTGGTTACGTAAGTCTTTTACATTAGTATAAAAAATGGGAAAAACTTGTAACATAGAAAACTCGGACTAAAACATCCCATTTTTTTTTTATAAATAAAAGACTAAAAAGTAAACTAAAATATTTATTTGACCAAAAAAATATTCATTCTTATATTTTATGTCATAATTAATGAGGAGAGAAAAATATATATATTATAGAGATTCTAGATATTTTAAATCAAAGTCTTTGTTTAAAAACTTAATTACTCTTTTTCAATATTATATTGGTTAGCTAAATAGATTTCATAATTGTTTTTAAATAAAATAAAATTAAGATTTTCTTTCCATATTCATTGCATGGACATGTTATATGAATATAGAGATGTAATGGTAGAAAGAGGTGCGGGATATTTGTAAATTGGATATGAAAAATGAGTTTGAGTAAGTATTAGTATCTAATTTTAATACATTTCTCCCAATTAAAACAAAAATAAATATTAGGTTAATAGCTAACATCAAAGGTATAAGTTTTTTTATATAAGCATCCAACCAAATCATAACCTTATGAGATTTTTAGAGACATTTACGAAATTATTCTATAAAAACCACATTTTCATGTGATATGACTGAATGCAAGTGTCAGAGAATATATACATTCTGAGTGGATGTTCACCAAATCTCAATCGTTAAAATAATTGATCACACAATTTTATTAAATGAAATAAAAAATTAATAAATATATGGCCTATTATTTCTCCTAAAAAATAGGCTATTTATAAGACCATGTGGTTGATGCTATTAATGATTGAGATTTCGTGTATGTATTTTAGGCTTGCACTTGGTGTCAATGGATCCTCCCTCACACACACACACGCACACACACACACACACATATATATATATATATATATATATATATATATATATATATATATATATATATATATATATAATGCACTTTTAAATAAAGAACAAGATGATCACACAATTTCTTGTTTGTTAACCATTAGATGAAATGCATACCATTTTGGATTTGACATAAATAATGTATAGTTTTTAAATTTCTTAGGATATTGCATGTCTAGGTTTTCAATTCTTAGTGTAGTTTATCGTTTATCCAATTGGTAGCGATATAATACGTAAGGCTAGGTTTTGTTAGAATTACGGCTTAATCGAGCTTTAGTGGTGCTTAAATTTTGAGAAAATGTTGAGTTAGAACTCAGTGATATTGATTCGTTGTTTAAGCTCACCTCATGAAATATACAGGTGAATCCATTGATTACCTTTTGTGTTTCATCACAAAACCATCTTTGGAATTTATGAATTGATTAAGTGTTAACGTGATCAAAGTTCAAACATAAATATTATCTTCATATATTCGCTTTAAACCTTCCGTGCGCATTTTTTGAAAACCTCTGACAATTGAATTTAGAGAGTGATCAAACTTTTATAATTTTCTAAAAGGGTCTATTCACCCCCTCTAGACCGTTTCATTACTTCGTATTCACTCAACACTTTCCTCATCTCTTTCTGCCATAACATCTCTATTTTCATATAATAAGTACAAATGAGCCTTATGAAAATAGAATATAAATTTATTGTTATTTTAAAAAACTTATGAAATATATTTTTTTCAATTAATTTCAAATCGAAGATATTTTGATTTGAAAAAAATTTAATCTCTATATTAACCCAATTTAAAATTATATTTTTAGTCTCTTTAAAAAAATTTGGATGTTTTAGTCTCTCAAATAATTTTCTTTATCTTAAAAACCTTCGGTATTTTTATTACAATGGAAAAGACTTACAAAACAAATCACAAGAAAAAAAAATTGTGGCAAAAAAAAATGAAAAACAAAATTTCTTAAAAAAATAATATATCCTAGGCTGAATTTTAAAATATATATAGGAACTAATAATTTATTCAATCCTATAATTATAAATCTTACAGGGTACGCACATATTTTTTCTCTCCAAAACGATTTGTTTTTTGACCTGATAGATAGTCTAGAAGGGAAGTTACAATTCATAACTAATCTAGAAGGATAATTACAATCCAACATTATATTCCAATGGAAAAGAGCGACATCTCTGACATTCAAAACAATTATAAATACTCTACCACATTATTAACCCCTTCCTCGCAAAACACATATCCCTAATAGTGGTGCACAAAGAATCTGCATCCTCACCTTTTCCATGAAACTCGAATCATCCAAACTCCAAAAATGATACCTTAGAAAATAACCCTAGTAAATTTTCTACACACTCAAATAAACCTTTTACCATGGTGTGGGAGACCATGAAATCTCTGTTTCCTTCCACCATAGAAAAAAGGTTATTTTAGTGTTTAGAAATTATACTAGGGTTATTTTCTGAGGAATCATTTTTGGAGTTTGGGGGGTGGAGTTTGAGGGAAAAGATGAGGATGAAAAATCATAATGTACCATTATTAGGGATATGTGTTTTACCAGGAAGAGAATAACAATGTGGTAGGGTATTTGTAATTGTTTTTCATGTGGGTGATGTGGGTATTACCCATTGGAACTTCAAGTTGGATTGTTATTATTTCCCTTTTAGGTAAACTATGGATTGTAACTTCCTTTCTAGATTATCTATTATGTAAAATAACTATTCCTTTTGTAGAGAAACATACTTTCATACTCTCTAAGACATATAAGTAATGATTTAATAAGTTATTATTCCTTATGAACATTTCGAAATTCTATCTCTCTTATGTAATTTCTTAGAAGTTTTGTTTTTAAATTTTTTTTGCCATCAACTTTATTTCTTGCGAGTGGTTACGTAAGTCTTTTACATTAGTATAAAAAATGGGAAAAACTTGTAACATAGAAAACTCGGACTAAAACATCCCATTTTTTTTTTATAAATAAAAGACTAAAAAGTAAACTAAAATATTTATTTGACCAAAAAAATATTCATTCTTATATTTTATGTCATAATTAATGAGGAGAGAAAAATATATATATTATAGAGATTCTAGATATTTTAAATCAAAGTCTTTGTTTAAAAACTTAATTACTCTTTTTCAATATTATATTGGTTAGCTAAATAGATTTCATAATTGTTTTTAAATAAAATAAAATTAAGATTTTCTTTCCATATTCATTGCATGGACATGTTATATGAATATAGAGATGTAATGGTAGAAAGAGGTGCGGGATATTTGTAAATTGGATATGAAAAATGAGTTTGAGTAAGTATTAGTATCTAATTTTAATACATTTCTCCCAATTAAAACAAAAATAAATATTAGGTTAATAGCTAACATCAAAGGTATAAGTTTTTTTATATAAGCATCCAACCAAATCATAACCTTATGAGATTTTTAGAGACATTTACGAAATTATTCTATAAAAACCACATTTTCATGTGATATGACTGAATGCAAGTGTCAGAGAATATATACATTCTGAGTGGATGTTCACCAAATCTCAATCGTTAAAATAATTGATCACACAATTTTATTAAATGAAATAAAAAATTAATAAATATATGGCCTATTATTTCTCCTAAAAAATAGGCTATTTATAAGACCATGTGGTTGATGCTATTAATGATTGAGATTTCGTGTATGTATTTTAGGCTTGCACTTGGTGTCAATGGATCCTCCCTCACACACACACACGCACACACACACACACACATATATATATATATATATATATATATATATATATATATATATATATATATATATATATATATATAATGCACTTTTAAATAAAGAACAAGATGATCACACAATTTCTTGTTTGTTAACCATTAGATAAAATGCATACCATTTTGGATTTGACATAAATAATGTATAGTTTTTAAATTTCTTAGGATATTGCATGTCTAGGTTTTCAATTCTTAGTGTAGTTTATCGTTTATCCAATTGGTAGCGATATAATACGTAAGGCTAGGTTTTGTTAGAATTACGGCTTAATCGAGCTTTAGTGGTGCTTAAATTTTGAGAAAATGTTGAGTTAGAACTCAGTGATATTGATTCGTTGTTTAAGCTCACCTCATGAAATATACAGGTGAATCCATTGATTACCTTTTGTGTTTCATCACAAAACCATCTTTGGAATTTATGAATTGATTAAGTGTTAACGTGATCAAAGTTCAAACATAAATATTATCTTCATATATTCGCTTTAAACCTTCCGTGCGCATTTTTTGAAAACCTCTGACAATTGAATTTAGAGAGTGATCAAACTTTTATAATTTTCTAAAAGGGTCTATTCACCCCCTCTAGACCGTTTCATTACTTCGTATTCACTCAACACTTTCCTCATCTCTTTCTGCCATAACATCTCTATTTTCATATAATAAGTACAAATGAGCCTTATGAAAATAGAATATAAATTTATTGTTATTTTAAAAAACTTATGAAATATATTTTTTTCAATTAATTTCAAATCGAAGATATTTTGATTTGAAAAAAATTTAATCTCTATATTAACCCAATTTAAAATTATATTTTTAGTCTCTTTAAAAAAATTTGGATGTTTTAGTCTCTCAAATAATTTTCTTTATCTTAAAAACCTTCGGTATTTTTATTACAATGGAAAAGACTTACAAAACAAATCACAAGAAAAAAAAATTGTGGCAAAAAAAAAATGAAAAACAAAATTTCTTAAAAAAATAATATAACCTAGGCTGAATTTTAAAATATATATAGGAACTAATAATTTATTCAATCCTATAATTATAAATCTTACAGGGTACGCACATATTTTTTCTCTCCAAAACGATTTGTTTTTTGACCTGATAGATAGTCTAGAAGGGAAGTTACAATTCATAACTAATCTAGAAGGATAATTACAATCCAACATTATATTCCAATGGAAAAGAGCGACATCTCTGACATTCAAAACAATTATAAATACTCTACCACATTATTAACCCCTTCCTCGCAAAACACATATCCCTAATAGTGGTGCACAAAGAATCTGCATCCTCACCTTTTCCATGAAACTCGAATCATCCAAACTCCAAAAATGATACCTTAGAAAATAACCCTAGTAAATTTTCTACACACTCAAATAAACCTTTTACCATGGTGTGGGAGACCATGAAATCTCTGTTTCCTTCCACCATAGAAAAAAGGTTATTTGAGTGTTTAGAAATTATACTAGGGTTATTTTCTGAGGAATCATTTTTGGAGTTTGGGGGGTGGAGTTTGAGGGAAAAGATGAGGATGAAAAATCATAATGTACCATTATTAGGGATATGTGTTTTACCAGGAAGAGAATAACAATGTGGTAGGGTATTTGTAATTGTTTTTCATGTGGGTGATGTGGGTATTACCCATTGGAACTTCAAGTTGGATTGTTATTATTTCCCTTTTAGGTAAACTATGGATTGTAACTTCCTTTCTAGATTATCTATTATGTAAAATAACTATTCCTTTTGTAGAGAAACATACTTTCATACTCTCTAAGACATATAAGTAATGATTTAATAAGTTATTATTCCTTATGAACATTTCGAAATTCTTTCTCTCTTATGTAATTTCTTAGAAGTTTTGTTTTTAAATTTTTTTTGCCATCAATTTTATTTCTTGCGAGTGGTTACGTAAGTCTTTTACATTAGTATAAAAAATGGGAAAAACTTGTAAGATAGAAAACTCGGACTAAAACATCCCATTTCTTTTTTTATAAATAAAAGACTAAAAAGTAAACTAAAATATTTATTTGACCAAAAAAAATATTCATTCTTATATTTTATGTCATAATTAATGAGGAGAGAAAAATATATATATTATAGAGATTATAGATATTTTAAATCAAAGTCTTTGTTTAAAAACTTAATTACTCTTTTTCAATATTATATTGGTTAGCTAAATAGATTTCATAATTGTTTTTAAATAAAATAAAATTAAGATTTTCTTTCCATATTCATTGCATGGACATGTTATATGAATATAGAGATGTAATGGTAGAAAGAGGTGCGGGATATTTGTAAATTGGATATGAAAAATGAGTTTGAGTAAGTATTAGTATCTAATTTTAATACATTTCTCCCAATTAAAACAAAAATAAATATTAGGTTAATAGCTAACATCAAAGGTATAAGTTTTTTTATATAAGCATCCAACCAAATCATAACCTTATGAGATTTTTAGAGACATTTACGAAATTATTCTATAAAAACCACATTTTCATGTGATATGACTGAATGCAAGTGTCAGAGAATATATACATTCTGAGTGGATGTTCACCAAATCTCAATCGTTAAAATAATTGATCACACAATTTTATTAAATGAAATAAAAAATTAATAAATATATGGCCTATTATTTCTCCTAAAAAATAGGCTATTTATAAGACCATGTGGTTGATGCTATTAATGATTGAGATTTCGTGTATGTATTTTAGGCTTGCACTTGGTGTCAATGGATCCTCCCTCACACACACACACACACACACACACACACACACACACACACATATATATATATATATATATATATATATACATATATATATATATATATATAATGCACTTTTAAATAAAGAACAAGATGATCACACAATTTCTTGTTTGTTAACCATTAGATAAAATGCATACCATTTTGGATTTGACATAAATAATGTATAGTTTTTAAATTTCTTAGGATATTGCATGTCTAGGTTTTCAATTCTTAGTGTAGTTTATCGTTTATCCAATTGGTAGCGATATAATACGTAAGGCTAGGTTTTGTTAGAATTGCGGCTTAATCGAGCTTTAGTGGTGCTTAAATTTTGAGAAAATGTTGAGTTAGAACTCAGTGATATTGATTCGTTGTTTAAGCTCACCTCATGAAATATACAGGTGAATCCATTGATTACCTTTTGTGTTTCATCACAAAACCATCTTTGGAATTTATGAATTGATTAAGTGTTAACGTGATCAAAGTTCAAACAAAAATATTATCTTCATATATTCGCTTTAAACCTTCCGTGCGCATTTTTTGAAAACCTCTGACAATTGAATTTAGAGAGTGATCAAACTTTTATAATTTTCTAAAAGGGTCTATACACCCCTCTAGACCGTTTCATTACTCCGTATTCACTCAACACTTTCCTCATCTCTTTCTGCCATAACATCTCTATTTTCATATAATAAGTACAAATGAGCCTTATGAAAATAGAATATAAATTTATTGTTATTTTAAAAAAATTATGAAATATATTTTTTTTCAATCAATTTCAAATCGAAGATATTTTGATTTGAAAAAAATTTAATCTCTATATTAACCCAATTTAAAATTATATTTTTAGTCTCTTTAAAAAAATTTGGATGTTTTAGTCTCTCAAATATTTTTCTTTATCTTAAAAACCTTCGGTATTTTTATTACAATGGAAAAGACTTACAAAACAAATCACAAGAAAAAAAAATTGTGGCAAAAAAAAAATGAAAAACAAAATTTCTTAAAAAAATAATATAACCTAGGCTGAATTTTAAAATATATATAGGAACTAATAATTAATTCAATCCTATAATTATAAATCTTACAGGGTACGCACATATTTTTTCTCTCCAAAACGATTTGTTTTTCGACCTGATAGATAGTCTAGAAGGGAAGTTACAATTCATAACTAATCTAGAAGGATAATTACAATCCAACATTATATTCCAATGGAAAAGAGCGACATCTCTGACATTCAAAACAATTATAAATACTCTACCACATTATTTACCCCTTCCTCGCAAAACACATATCCCTAATAGTGGTGCACAAAGAATCTGCATCCTCACCTTTTCCATGAAACTCGAATCATCCAAACTCCAAAAATGATACCTTAGAAAATAACCCTAGTATATTTTCTACACACTCAAATAAACCTTTTACCATGGTGTGGGAGACCATGAAATCTCTGTTTCCTTCCACCATATAAAAAAGGTTATTTGAGTGTTTAGAAATTATACTAGGGTTATTTTCTGAGGAATCATTTTTGGAGTTTGGGGGGTGGAGTTTGAGGGAAAAGATGAGGATGAAAAATCATAATGTACCATTATTAGGGATATGTGTTTTACCAGGAAGAGAATAACAATGTGGTAGGGTATTTTTAATTGTTTTTCATGTGGGTGATGTGGGTATTACCCATTGGAACTTCAAGTTGGATTGTTATTATTTCCCTTTTAGGTAAACCATGGATTGTAACTTCCTTTCTAGATTATCTATTATGTAAAATAACTATTCCTTTTGTAGAGAAACATACTTTCATACTCTCTAAGACATATAAGTAATGATTTAATAAGTTATTATTCCTTATGAACATTTCGAAATTCTTTCTCTCTTATGTAATTTCTTAGAAGTTTTGTTTTTAAATTTTTTTTGCCATCAATTTTATTTCTTGCGAGTGGTTACGTAAGTCTTTTACATTAGTATAAAAAATGGGAAAAACTTGTAAGATAGAAAACTCGGACTAAAACATCCCATTTCTTTTTTTATAAATAAAAGACTAAAAAGTAAACTAAAATATTTATTTGACCAAAAAAATATTCATTCTTATATTTTATGTCATAATTAATGTGGAGAGAAAAATATATATATTATAGAGATTATAGATATTTTAGATCAAAGTCTTTGTTTAAAAACTTAATTACTCTTTTTCAATATTATATTGGTTAGCTAAATAGATTTCATAATTGTTTTTAAATAAAATAAAATTAAGATTTTCTTTCCATATTCATTGCATGGACATGTTATATGAATATAGAGATGTAATGGTAGAAAGAGGTGCGGGATATTTGTAAATTGGATATGAAAAATGAGTTTGAGTAAGTATTAGTATCTAATTTTAATACATTTCTCCCAATTAAAACAAAAATAATTATTAGGTTAATAGCTAACATCAAAGGTATAAGTTTTTTTATATAAGCATCCAACCAAATCATAACCTTATGAGATTTTTAGAGACATTTACGAAATTATTCTATAAAAACCACATTTTCATGTGATATGTCTGAATGCAAGTGTCAGAGAATATATACATTCTGAGTGGATGTTCACCAAATCTCAATCGTTAAAATAATTGATCACACAATTTTATTAAATGAAATAAAAAATTAATAAATATATGGCCTATTATTTCTCCTAAAAAATAGGCTATTTATAAGACCATGTGGTTGATGCTATTAATGATTGAGATTTCGTGTATGTATTTTAGGCTTGCACTTGGTGTCAATGGATCCTCCCTCACACACACACACACACGCACACACACACACACACACACACACATATATATATATATATATATATATATATATATATATATATATATATATATATATATATATAATGCAATTTTAAATAAAGAACAAGATGATCACACAATTTCTTGTTTGTTAACCATTAGATAAAATGCATACCATTTTGGATTTGACATAAATAATGTATAGTTTTTAAATTTCTTAGGATATTGCATGTCTAGGTTTTCAATTCTTAGTGTAGTTTATCGTTTATCCAATTGGTAGCGATATAATACGTAAGGTTAGGTTTTGTTAGAATTGCGGCTTAATCGAGCTTTAGTGGTGCTTAAATTTTGAGAAAATGTTGAGTTAGAACTCAGTGATATTGATTCGTTGTTTAAGCTCACCTCATGAAATATACAGGTGAATCCATTGATTACCTTTTGTGTTTCATCACAAAACCATCTTTAGAATTTATGAATTGATTAAGTGTTAACGTGATCAAAGTTCAAACAAAAATATTATCTTCATATATTCGCTTTAAACCTTCCGTGCGCATTTTTTGAAAACCTCTGACAATTGAATTTAGAGAGTGATCAAACTTTTATAATTTTCTTAAAGGGTCTATTCACCCCCTCTAGACCGTTTCATTACTCCGTATTCACTCAACACTTTCCTCATCTCTTTCTGCCATAACATCTCTATTTTCATATAATAAGTACAAATGAGCCTTATGAAAATAGAATATAAATTTATTGTTATTTTAAAAAAATTATGAAATATATTTTTTTCAATCAATTTCAAATCGAAGATATTTTGATTTGAAAAAAATTTATCTCTATATTAACCCAATTTAAAATTATATTTTTAGTCTCTTTAAAAAAATTTGGATGTTTTAGTCTCTCAAATATTTTTCTTTATCTTAAAAACCTTCGGTATTTTTATTACAATGGAAAAGACTTACAAAACAAATCACAAGAAAAAAAAATTGTGGCAAAAAAAAAATGAAAAACAAAATTTCTTAAAAAATAATATAACCTAGGCTGAATTTTAAAATATATATAGGAACTAATAATTTATTCAATCCTATAATTATAAATCTTACAGGGTACGCACATATTTTTCTCTCCAAAATGATTTGTTTTTCGACCTGATAGATAGTCTAGAAGGGAAGTTACAATTCATAACTAATCTAGAAGGATAATTACAATCCAACATTATATTCCAATGGAAAAGAGCGACATCTCTGACATTCAAAACAATTATAAATACTCTACCACATTATTAACCCCTTCCTCGCAAAACACATATCCCTAATAGTGGTGCACAAAGAATCTGCATCCTCACCTTTTCCATGAAACTCGAATCATCCAAACTCCAAAAATGATACCTTAGAAAATAACCCTAGTATATTTTCTACACACTCAAATAAACCTTTTGCCATGGTGTGGGAGACCATGAAATCTCTGTTTCCTTCCACCATATAAAAAAGGTTATTTGAGTGTTTAGAAATTATACTAGGGTTATTTTCTGAGGAATCATTTTTGGAGTTTGGGGGGTGGAGTTTGAGGGAAAAGATGAGGATGAAAAATCATAATGTACCATTATTAGGGATATGTGTTTTACCAGGAAGAGAATAACAATGTGGTAGGGTATTTTTAATTGTTTTTCATGTGGGTGATGTGGGTATTACCCATTGGAACTTCAAGTTGGATTGTTATTATTTCCCTTTTAGGTAAACTATGGATTGTAACTTCCTTTCTAGATTATCTATAATGTAAAATAACTATTCCTTTTGTAGAGAAACATACTTTCATACTCTCTAAGACATATAAGTAATGATTTAATAAGTTATTATTCCTTATGAACATTTCGAAATTCTTTCTCTCTTATGTAATTTCTTAGAAGTTTTGTTTTTAAATTTTTTTTGCCATCAATTTTATTTCTTGCGAGTGGTTACGTAAGTCTTTTACATTAGTATAAAAAATGGGAAAAACTTGTAAGATAGAAAACTCGGACTAAAACATCCCATTTCTTTTTTTATAAATAAAAGACTAAAAAGTAAACTAAAATATTTATTTGACCAAAAAAATATTCATTCTTATATTTTATGTCATAATTAATGTGGAGAGAAAAATATATATATTATAGAGATTATAGATATTTTAGATCAAAGTCTTTGTTTAAAAACTTAATTACTCTTTTTCAATATTATATTGGTTAGCTAAATAGATTTCATAATTGTTTTTAAATAAAATAAAATTAAGATTTTCTTTCCATATTCATTGCATGGACATGTTATATGAATATAGAGATGTAATGGTAGAAAGAGGTGCGGGATATTTGTAAATTGGATATGAAAAATGAGTTTGAGTAAGTATTAGTATCTAATATTAATACATTTCTCCCAATTAAAACAAAAATAAATATTAGGTTAATAGCTAACATCAAAGGTATAAGTTTTTTTATATAAGCATCCAACCAAATCATAACCTTATGAGATTTTTAGAGACATTTACGAAATTATTCTATAAAAACCACATTTTCATGTGATATGACTGAATGCAAGTGTCAGAGAATATATACATTCTGAGTGGATGTTCACCAAATCTCAATCGTTAAAATAATTGATCACAAAATTTTATTAAATGAAATAAAAAATTAATAAATATATGGCCTATTATTTCTCCTAAAAAATAGGCTATTTATAAGACCATGTGGTTGATGCTATTAATGATTGAGATTTCGTGTATGTACTTTAGGCTTGCACTTGGTGTCAATGGATCCTCCCTCACACACACACACACACACACACACACACACAGATATATATATATATATATATATATATATATATATATATATATATATATATATATATATATAATGCAATTTTAAATAAAGAACAAGATGATCACACAATTTCTTGTTTCTTAACCATTAGATAAAATGCATACCATTTTGGATTTGACATAAATAATGTATAGTTTTTAAATTTCTTAGGATATTGCATGTCTAGGTTTTCAATTCTTAGTGTAGTTTATCGTTTATCCAATTGGTAGCGATATAATACGTAAGGTTAGGTTTTGTTAGAATTGCGGCTTAATCGAGCTTTAGTGGTGCTTAAATTTTGATAAAATGTTGAGTTAGAACTCAGTGATATTGATTCGTTGTTTAAGCTCACCTCATGAAATATACAGGTGAATCCATTGATTACCTTTTGTGTTTCATCACAAAACCATCTTTGGAATTTATGAATTGATTAAGTGTTAACGTGATCAAAGTTCAAACAAAAATATTATCTTCATATATTCGCTTTAAACCTTCCGTGCGCATTTTTTGAAAACCACTGACAATTGAATTTAGAGAGTGATCAAACTTTTATAATTTTCTAAAAGGGTCTATTCACCCCTCTAGACCGTTTCATTACTCCGTATTCACTCAACACTTTCCCCATCTCTTTCTGCCATAACATCTCTATTTTCATATAATAAGTACAAATGAGCCTTATGAAAATAGAATATAAATTTATTGTTATTTTAAAAAACTTATGAAATATATTTTTTTCAATCAATTTCAAATCGAAGATATTTTGATTTGAAAAAAATTTAATCTCTATATTAACCCAATTTAAAATTATATTTTTAGTCTCTTTAAAAAAATTTGGATGTTTTAGTCTCTCAAATATTTTTCTTTATCTTAAAAACCTTCGGTATTTTTATTACAATGGAAAAGACTTACAAAATAAATCACAAGAAAAAAAAATTGTGGCAAAAAAAAAATGAAAAACAAAATTTCTTAAAAAAATAATATAACCTAGGCTGAATTTTAAAATATATATAGGAACTAATAATTTATTCAATCCTATAATTATAAATCTTACAGGGTACGCACATATTTTTTTTCTCCAAAACGATTTGTTTTTTGACCTGATAGATAGTCTAGAAGGGAAGTTACAATTCATAACTAATCTAGAAGGATAATTACAATCCAACATTATATTCCAATGGAAAAGAGCGACATCTCTGACATTCAAAACAATTATAAATACTCTACCACATTATTAACCCCTTCCTCGCTAAACACATATCCCTAATAGTGGTGCACAAAGAATCTGCATCCTCACCTTTTCCATGAAACTCGAATCATCCAAACTCCAAAAGTGATACCTTAGAAAATAACCCTAGTAAATTTTCTACACACTCAAATAAACCTTTTACCATGGTGTGGGAGACCATGAAATCTCTGTTTCCTTCCACCATAGAAAAAAGGTTATTTGAGTGTTTAGAAATTATACTAGGGTTATTTTCTGAGGAATCATTTTTGGAGTTTGGGGGGTGGAGTTTGAGGGAAAAGATGAGGATGAAAAATCATAATGTACCATTATTAGGGATATGTGTTTTACCAGGAAGAGAATAACAATGTGGTAGGGTATTTGTAATTGTTTTTCATGTGGGTGATGTGGGTATTACCCATTGGAACTTCAAGTTGGATTGTTATTATTTCGCTTTTAGGTAAACTATGGATTGTAACTTCCTTTCTAGATTATCTATTATGTAAAATAACTATTCCTTTTGTAGAGAAACATACTTTCATACTCTCTAAGACATATAAGTAATGATTTAATAAGTTATTATTCCTTATGAACATTTCGAAATTCTTTCTCTCTTATGTAATTTCTTAGAAGTTTTGTTTTTAAATTTTTTTTGCCATCAATTTTATTTCTTGCGAGTGGTTACGTAAGTCTTTTACATTAGTATAAAAAATGGGAAAAACTTGTAAGATAGAAAACTCGGACTAAAACATCCCATTTCTTTTTTTATAAATAAAAGACTAAAAAGTAAACTAAAATATTTATTTGACCAAAAAAATATTCATTCTTATATTTTATGTCATAATTAATGTGGAGAGAAAAATATATATATTATAGAGATTATAGATATTTTAAATCAAAGTCTTTGTTTAAAAACTTAATTACTCTTTTTCAATATTATATTGGTTAGCTAAATAGATTTCATAATTGTTTTTAAATAAAATAAAATTAAGATTTTCTTTCCATATTCATTGCATGGACATGTTATATGAATATAGAGATGTAATGGTAGAAAGAGGTGCGGGATATTTGTAAATTGGATATGAAAAATGAGTTTGAGTAAGTATTAGTATCTAATTTTAATACATTTCTCCCAATTAAAACAAAAATAAATATTAGGTTAATAGCTAACATCAAAGGTATAAGTTTTTTTATATAAGCATCCAACCAAATCATAACCTTATGAGATTTTTAGAGACATTTACGAAATTATTCTATAAAAACCACATTTTCATGTGATATGACTGAATTCAAGTGTCAGAGAATATATACATTCTGAGTGGATGTTCACCAAATCTCAATCGTTAAAATAATTGATCACACAATTTTATTAAATGAAATAAAAAATTAATAAATATATGGCCTATTATTTCTCCTAAAAAATAGGCTATTTATAAGACCATGTGGTTGATGCTATTAATGATTGAGATTTCGTGTATGTATTTTAGGCTTGCACTTGGTGTCAATGGATACTCCCTCACACACACACACACACACACACACGCACACACACACACACATATATATATATATATATATATATATATATATATATAATGCACTTTTAAATAAAGAACAAGATGATCACACAATTTCTTGTTTGTTAACCATTAGATAAAATGCATACCATTTTGGATTTGACATAAATAATGTATAGTTTTTAAATTTCTTAGGATATTGCATGTCTAGGTTTTCAATTCTTAGTGTAGTTTATCGTTTATCCAATTGGTAGCGATATAATACGTAAGGCTAGGTTTTGTTAGAATTGCGGCTTAATCGAGCTTTAGTGGTGCTTAAATTTTGAGAAAATGTTGAGTTAGAACTCAGTGATATTGATTCGTTGTTTAAGCTCACCTCATGAAATATACAGGTGAATCCATTGATTACCTTTTGTGTTTCATCACAAAACCATCTTTGGAATTTATGAATTGATTAAGTGTTAACGTGATCAAAGTTCAAACAAAAATATTATCTTCATATATTCGCTTTAAACCTTTCGTGCGCATTTTTTGAAAACCTCTGACAATTGAATTTAGAGAGTGATCAAACTTTTATAATTTTCTAAAAGGGTCTATTCACCCCTCTAGACCGTTTCATTACTCCGTATTCACTCAACACTTTCCTCATCTCTTTCTGCCATAACATCTCTATTTTCATATAATAAGTACAAATGAGCCTTATGAAAATACAATATAAATTTATTGTTATTTTAAAAAACTTATGAAATATATTTTTTTCAATCAATTTCAAATCGAAGATATTTTGATTTGAAAAAAATTTAATCTCTATATTAACCCAATTTAAAATTATATTTTTAGTCTCTTTAAAAAAATTTGGATGTTTTAGTCTCTCAAATATTTTTCTTTATCTTAAAAACCTTCGGTATTTTTATTACAATGGAAAAGACTTACAAAACAAATCACAAGAAAAAAAATTGTGGCAAAAAAAAAAATGAAAAACAAAATTTCTTAAAAAAATAATATAACCTAGGCTGAATTTTAAAATATATATAGGAACTAATAATTTATTCAATCCTATAATTATAAATCTTACAGGGTACGCACATATTTTTTCTCTCCAAAACGATTTGTTTTTTGACCTGATAGATAGTCTAGAAGGGAAGTTACAATTCATAACTAATCTAGAAGGATAATTACAATCCAACATTATATTCCAATGGAAAAGAGCGACATCTCTGACATTCAAAACAATTATAAATACTCTACCACATTATTAACCCCTTCCTCGCAAAACACATATCCCTAAAAGTGGTGCACAAAGAATCTGCATCCTCACCTTTTCCATGAAACTCGAATCATCCAAACTCCAAAAATGATACCTTAGAAAATAACCCTAGTAAATTTTCTACACACTCAAATAAACCTTTTACCATGGTGTGGAAGACCATGAAATCTCTGTTTCCTTCCACCATAGATAAAAGGTTATTTGAGTGTTTAGAAATTATACTAGGGTTATTTTCTGAGGATTCATTTTTGGAGTTTGGGGGGTGGAGTTTGAGGGAAAAGATGAGGATGAAAATTCATAATGTACCATTATTGTAACGCCCGGAAAAATAATTATTTGCTTAATTTAGACATTTGTGATGTTTTCTGAAATATTTAGCGTTTTGGGAATTTTCTGAGTAATTAAGTTTAGACCGGAAATATGAGATACTGAGTAATAAGTCGGTGTATCAAAATAATCGAATTTTATTTTAATGGAGTTTTAGTGGAAGTATTATTTTTATATTAAGTGTGGAAATAATATTGGGCTTAATTAATGACATCTCTAAGTATTAAGGGGTATATTTTGTTAGGCCCATTTGGGTATTAATAATTAACATAGTATATTTTTAAAAAAAAAAAATAGAAGTAGAAGAGAGGTAGTAGTTTCAGTAGAAGAAAACAAAAAGGAGGAAACCGAGAGAGTTAAAGAAAAGAGGGGTTAGGGTTTGAAGAGGAGACCCAAAGTGTTGCTCTAAAGTGCATTTTTTCTCCAATTTTCAATTGAATCTTCTTAGAGCTGCACTCAATCCAAGGTAAGGGGGGATTCTTTCTATCTAAATGGGAATATGATGAATTTTATGTGGGTTTAGGGTGTAGATTGATACCGTATTGTGTGAAATTGTTGTGCTGTGGGGTATTTATCTTCGTTGCTGCATTCAAAATTACACATGAATTTCAAAACAATTGCTGCGGAATAATTATTACTAGAACTGTTCCGTGAAATCTACCATATAGTATATATGCTTTTGTTGTTCATTGATTTCTTTTTTTCAAAGACTTAGAAATTGATTTAGTTAGATAGAATAATAGCTCTTTTGTTTTCATCATGTTTCCATCCTTTCAATATATATATATATATATATATATATATATATATATATATATATATATATTAGTATATAATGGAGAGATAAAAAGATAATATAGTGGTAGTATGAATTGAAGTATCAAATGGAAACAGTGTGAAATTTAAATGAATGTTGATATGAATGTGAGGGAGGCAGCTCTGTGTTCATGATGTAAGGCCCAAATCATTCCATTATATCTTAATTTCCATGTTTCTAATATGAAGTAGTGTATTAGAATACAATTAAAATAATAAGTAAGAAAATAATGGTTGGAACTTAGTATAATTTTATTATATTAATGGAGATAGTAGAAATATTAAGATATTAGTAAATTGATAAATAAATTGAAAATAGAATATTGAATTGGAATTTATATAATATGATTATTAATTGGTTAATTTAATTAATAGTAGAATTAATTTCAATAAGTCTAGTTGGTTAGAAAATACTTAGACTTAGATTAATTATTCGGTTTATCGGTAAATTGCGATATCTTGAGAATTTGACCGTAAATATGTTTTGGTTGAACATTTACGTTGAGAATAATATATTGAGATGTCAATGATGTTGTTTTGATAATTAAAGTTATCTCTAATTGAGTTAGATGTTAATTTGGAAGTTGTTTTGGCTTATTTAATATATTGGCATATTGTGATTATTTTGCGAATTGGTCGCAATTTGTGATTTTGTTTTGGATGCTTTTGTTGCGATTAATGTTGTGATTTCCAATATGATTATTTTGTGCATTCTTATGTGAATAGCCTCATAGTGTGACTTATAGCAAATTTTGATATTGTGTATATAACGCTATGAATTGATAAGTTGTGTTGTGAGCCTTTGGCTAAAGTGGAACGGTGTGATGTTGATATGTGACCGTGGTTGTGTTGTTGATATGTCGTTGTTTCGTTGTCGAATTGTGGTCGTTGTATATTTCCGCATAGCATAGCATAACATGAAGTTGAACGGTGTGATGTTTATATGTGACCGTGTTGAAGGCTTTGCCTTATGCCTCGAAATTACTGGCAATGTTCTAAGTTGGGAGTTTTACTCCAATGGTACCACATGCATATGCATAGTTGAGTCGCATTCGAGTCTTTGTTAGTTGTTGTTGGTTGAAGTTGTTGTCTATGCATTGTGATGCTTATGTGTTGATTTGTTGAAGATGTCGATGTGTTGATATCAAGACTATTCTTTAATGATGTTCTTTGTGTTGTTTATGTTGCTGTTGTGTGAAACGGTGATTCATTTATATTCCTTACCTAATATATGATTTATCATAATCCTATTTATATAGTTTGATATCTCACCCTTTCTGTTTGAATGTTGCCTCCACGTGGGTAACGTGCAGGTAATCCAGATGAGTAGCTGTTTCCGCTTATAGTTGAGTTTTGGGTGTCATTGCTCTGATACGTAGAACTTGGGGGAAATGAACACTTGCTTGATGCTGTTATTTGTTTATTGAACCTTATGATGTATTTGAGGAGTTGTTTGTATTGTTGCTTTTTATGATTCAAAAGATGTTATGTCTTAATTGCTGAATCATTGTGAATCTGTTGCATGTTGAACCTAAGTTTGGATTATGCTATGAATACTATATTTTTCATAAGTTGAGATATATGTTATGAGTTTTGTTCACTCAAATCCTGATAGAGTTATGTATTAGTTTGAAAAGCATGACAGGTTTATGTTTATGTTGAATGTGTGACATCCCGATTCCGTTGAGAATTTTTATACTCTGATATTTTCCGCATAAATGCTTGGGGTAGATTTGGGGTGTTACATTACTGGTATCAGAGCAGGTCGGTCTTGTCCGGCCAAGTGTCGAGTCGTAGTGTAGTCTAACAATCGTGTATTGTTGTTTGTGCTGAATTGTTTTTGTGTTGTAGTGACGCTATGGCTGGGAGGAATGATGCTGCGATAGCTGCTGCTTTGGAAGCGGTGGCTCAGGCTATGCAGAACCAACCGAATGCTGACGAGAACGCTGGATCTCGTAGTTTGGCGACTTTCCAAAGGGAGAATCCGCCGGTGTTCAAGGGTACGCATGACCCTGATGGTGCTCTTGATTGGTTGAAGGAGCTCGAGCGAATCTTCCGTGTTATAGATTGCACTCCTGCTCAGAAGGTCAGATATGGAACTCATATGCTGGCTAAGGAAGCTGATGATTGGTGGTTGGAGACGCTTGCTAGGTTTGAGTTTTCAGGTGAGGAAGTCACTTGGAATGTGTTCCGTAGGGAATTTTTGAGGAAGTACTATCCTGAAGATGTTCGGGGTAAGAAAGAGATAGAATTCCTAGAGTTGACGCAAGGGAACAAGTCCGTGACCGAGTATGCTGCCAAGTTCACTGAGTTGATTAAGTTCTATCCTCACTTTGATGGCGAAGGTGCTGAATTTTCTAAGTGCATCAAGTTTCAAAATGGGTTACGCTCGGATATCAAGAAGGTTGTTGGGTACCAAAAGATCCGTTTGTTTCCTGATTTGGTTGACAGTTGTAGGATCTTTGAGGAAGATAGTAATGCTCATCATAAGATGGTTAGTGATAGAAGGGGCAAGAATCAACAAAGCCGTGGGAAACCGTATGATGCTGGTAAAGGGAAACAAAGAGTTATTCATGGTCAGAGGTCTAGTGGGAGAGATGCTCCTGCTAGGATTGTATGCTTCAAGTGTGGTCAACCTGGTCATAAGAGCAATGCTTGTACTGCTGATGCGAGGAAGTGTTTCAGATGTGGTAAGATGGGACATGCAATGTTTGATTGCAAGCATAAGGACATGGTATGTTTCACGTGTGGCGAAGAGGGACACATTGGTAGCCAGTGTCTAAAGAAGAAGGCACAATCCGGTAGAAAGGTGTTTGCTTTAGCTGGGACTCCTACAACTAGTGCAGACCGACTCATCAGAGGTATATGTTTCATTAATAGTACTCCTTTAATCACTATTATTGATACTGGTGCTACTCATTGTTTTATTGCTTCTGATTGTGTTGAAAGATTGGGTCTTATGTTGTCTTCCATGAATGGAGAGATGGTTGTCGATCTTCCAGCTAATGGATCGGTGACTACTTCTCTGATGTGTTCAAAGTGTCCTTTGTCGATCTTCGACAAAGACTTTGTTGTTGACTTGATTTGTTTGCCGTTGAGTGGATTAGATGTGATCTTGGGTATGAATTGGTTAGAGTATAACTACGTTCATATCAACTGTTTTAACAAGTCCTTGAGGTTTTCTTCTCCCGAGGAAGAAGGAGTTGGTTTGTTGACTGGTAAGCAGTTGAGGCAATTGATGCAAGACGAAGCACAAATGTTCTCGTTGATGGCGTCATTGTCTTTTGAGAATCAGGTTAGAATTAACGAGTTAAAGGTGGTGCAAGAATTTCCTGATGTGTTTCCTGATGAAATTCCTGATGTTCCTCCGGAAAGAGAAGTTGAGTTTGCGATTGATCTTGTACCTGGTACCAGACCTGTTTCTATGGCACCGTACAGGATGTCTGCATCTGAGTTATCTGAATTGAAGAAGCAATTAGAAGAGTTGCTTGAGAAGAAGTTTGTAAGACCAAGTGTATCGCCGTGGGGAGCGCCCGTGTTGTTAGTAAAGAAGAAAGATGGAAGTATGAGACTTTGTGTTGATTATCGGCAATTGAATAAAGTGACGATAAAGAACAAGTATCCACTTCCAAGAATTGATGACTTGATGGATCAATTGGTGGGTGCTAGTGTGTTTTCTAAAATTGATTTGAGGTCCGGATATCACCAGATTAGACTAAAAGAAGATGATATTCAAAAGACCGCATTCAGGACTCGGTATGGACACTACGAGTATTCAGTGATGCCCTTCGGTGTTACTAATGCGCCGGGAGTATTCATGGAGTACATGAACCGTATTTTTCATACTTACTTGGATCGGTTTGTAGTGGTATTCATTGATGACATTCTGATTTACTCTAAATCTGAACAAGAGCATGAAGAGCATCTGGGAATTGTGTTGCAAGTTTTGAAAGAGAAGCAGTTGTATGCCAAGTTATCTAAGTGTGAATTCTGGTTGCATGAAGTTAGTTTCCTTGGTCATGTCATTTCTGGTAGTGGCATTGCCGTGGATCCTTCTAAAGTTGACGCTGTGTTACAATGGGGAGCTCCGAAGTCAGCTACTGAGATTAGAAGCTTCTTGGGTTTAGCCGGTTACTATAGACGGTTTATCGAGGGATTTTCTAAATTGTCACTTCCGTTGACAAGATTGACTTGCAAGGGAAAAGCTTTTGTATGGGATATTCGATGCGAAGAAAGTTTCAATGAGTTGAAGAAGAGGTTGACGTCGGCTCCAGTTTTGACTTTGCCTAATCCAGGAGAGCCTTTCGTTGTGTACTGTGATGCTTGTCTGATGGGGTTAGGTGGTGTGCTTATGCAGAATGGTAAAGTGGTTGCTTATGCGTCTAGGCAGTTGAGAACTCATGAAAGGAATTATCCTACGCATGATCTAGAGTTGGCTGCAGTGGTCATTGTGTTGAAAATTTGGAGACATTATCTTTATGGTTCGAGATTTGAAGTGTTTAGTGACCATAAGAGTTTGAAGTACCGTTTTGATGAGAAAGAGTTGAATATGAGGCAACGAAGGTGGTTAGAATTATTGAAGGATTATGATTTCGGTTTGAATTATCATCCCGGAAAAGCTAATGTTGTGGCCGATGCTTTAAGCCGAAAGACCTTGCATATGTCGGCTATGATGGCTAAGGAGTTGGAGTTGATTGAGCAGTTCCGAGATTTGAGCTTAGTTTGTGAAGTGACACCGCATAGTGTTATGTTGGGAATGTTAAAGATTAACAATGACTTTCTCGACAATATCAAAGAGGCTCAGAAGCTAGATGTGAAGTTGGTGGATTTGATGGTAGGAACCGATCGACTTGAGAAGGATGATTTCAAGTTAGATGCGCATGGTGTGTTGAGATTCTGAGATCGTATTTTTATTCCTGATGATGAAGAGATTAAGAAAGTGATTCTTGAAGAGAGTCATAGAAGCAGTTTGAGTATTCATCCAGGAGCTACAAAGATGTATCAAGATTCGAAGAATTTGTTTTGGTGGCCTGGTATGAAACGTGATGTGGCACAGTTTGTGTATGCTTGTTTGACTTGCCAGAAGTCGAAGATCGAGCATCAGAAGCCTGCAGGGTTGATGCAACCGTTGGAAGTTCCAGAATGGAAATGGGATAGCATTTCGATGGACTTTGTAACAGGATTACCTAATACCTTGAGAGGATTTGATTCGATTTGGGTGATTGTTGATAGGCTTACGAAATCGGCACACTTTATACCTATTAACATCACATTCCCGATTGCGAAGTTAGCAGAGATATATGTCATGGTGATTGTAAAGTTGCATGGTGTTCCTTTGTGTATTGTGTCGGATAGAGATCCGAGGTTTACTTCCGATTTCTGGAAGAGTTTGCAAGAGGCGTTGGGTTCTAAGTTGAGGTTGAGTACGGCGTATCATCCACAAACTGATGGTCAGACCGAGAGGACTATTCAGTCATTAGAGGATTTGTTGAGAGCGTGTGTTCTTGAACAGGGAGGTTCATGGGATACTTATCTTCCGTTGATTGAGTTCACTTACAATAATAGTTACCATTCTAGTATTGGGATGGCACCTTTTGAGGCGTTGTATAGTCGGAGGTGTAGGACCCTATTATGTTGGCATGAATCGGGTGAGAGTGTGGTACTTGGACCCGAGATTGTTAGGGAGACTACTGAGAAAGTGAAGCATATTCGAGATAAGATGAAAGCTTCTCACAGTAGGCAGAAAAGTTACCATGACAAGAGGAGGAAAGATTTGGAATTCCAAGCTGGTGATCATGTATTTTTGAGAGTCACACCTTGGACTGGTGTTGGGCGAGCTCTGAAGTCTAAAAAGCTCACTCCTCGTTTTATTGGTCCGTATCAAATATCAGATCGAGTTGGGAGAGTTGCTTACCGTGTGGCGTTACCGCCAAATCTTGCTAATTTGCACGATGTGTTTCATGTGTCACAACTCCGAAAGTATGTTTCCGATCCGTCTCATGTGATTCAGATGGACGATGTGCAAGTGCATGATAATCTCACAGTGGAGACGATGCTTGTGCGAATTGTGGATCGTGAGATGAAGATTCTAAGAGGTAAAGAGATTACATTGGTGAAAGTTGTCTGGTTAGGAGCTGCTGGTGAAAGCTTGACATGGGAATTAGAGAGCAAGATGCGAGATTCCTATCCCGAGTTATTTGAATCAGGTAAGTATCTATTTTCGAGGACGAAAATATTCTAGTGGGGGAGAGTTGTAACACCCGGAAAAATAATTATTTGCTTAATTTAGACATTTGTGATGTTTTCTGAAATATTTAGCGTTTTGGGAATTTTCTGAGTAATTAAGTTTAGACCGGAAATATGAGATACTGAGTAATAAGTCGGTGTATTAAAATAATCGAATTTTATTTTAATGGAGTTTTAGTGGAAGTATTATTTTTATATTAAGTGTGGAAATAATATTGGGCTTAATTAATGACATCTCTAAGTATTAAGGGGGTATATTTTGTTAGGCCCATTTGGGTAATAATAATTAACATAGTATATTTTTTTAAAAAAAAAATAGAAGTAGAAGAGAGGTAGAGAGAGGTAGTAGTTTCAGTAGAAGAAAACAAAAAGGAGGAAACCGAGAGAGTTAAAGAAAAGAGGGGTTAGGGTTTGAAGAGGAGACCCAAAGTGTTGCTCTAAAGTGCATTTTTTCTCCAATTTTCAATCGAATCTTCTTAGAGCTGCACTCAATCCAAGGTAAAGGGGGATTCTTTCTATCTAAATGGGAATATGATGAATTTTATGTGGGTTTAGGGTGTAGATTGATACCGTATTGTGTGAAATTGTTGTGCTGTGGGGTATTTATCTTCGTTGCTGCATTCAAAATTACACATGAATTTCAAAACAATTGCTGCGGAATAATTTTTACTAGAACTGTTCCGTGAAATCTACCATATAGTATATATGCTTTTGTTGTTCATTGATTTCTTTTTTTCAAAGACTTAGAAATTGATTTAGTTAGATAGAATAATAGCTCTTTTGTTTTCATCATGTTTCCATCCTTTCAATATATATATATATATATATATATATATATATATATATATATATATATATATATATGTATATATATATATATATATATATTAGTATATAATGGAGAGAAACATACTTTCATAATTTCTTAGAAGAGAAACATAAGAAACATACTTTCATACTCTCTAAGACATATAAGTAATGATTTAATAAGTTATTATTCCTTATGAACATTTTGAAATTCTTTCTCTCTTATGTAATTTCTTAGAAGTTTTGTTTTTAAATTTTTTTTGCCATCAATTTTATTTCTTGCGAGTGGTTACGTAAGTCTTTTACATTAGTATAAAAAATGGGAAAAACTTGTAAGATAGAAAACTCGGACTAAAACATCCCATTTCTTTTTTTATAAATAAAAGACTAAAAAGTAAACTAAAATATTTATTTGACCAAAAAAATATTCATTCTTATATTTTATGTCATAATTAATGAGGAGAGAAAAATATATATATTATAGAGATTATAGATATTTTAAATCAAAGTCTTTGTTTAAAAACTTAATTACTCTTTTTCAATATTATATTGGTTATCTAAATAGATTTCATAATTGTTTTTAAATAAAATAAAATTAAGATTTTCTTTCCATATTCATTGCATGGACATGTTATATGAATATAGAGATGTAATGGTAGAAAGAGGTGCGGGATATTTGTAAATTGGATATGAAAAATGAGTTTGAGTCAGTATTAGTATCTAATATTAATACATTTCTCCCAATTAAAACAAAAATAAATATTAGGTTAATAGCTAACATCAAAGGTATAAGTTTTTTTATATAAGATTTTTAGAGACATTTACGAAATTATTCTTTAAAAACCACATTTTCATGTGATATGACTGAATGCAAGTGTCAGAGAATATATACATTCTGAGTGGATGTTCACCAAATCTCAATCGTTAAAATAATTGATCACACAATTTTATTAAATGAAATAAAAAATTAATAAATATATGGCCTATTATTTCTCCTAAAAAATAGGCTATTTATAAGACCATGTGGTTGATGCTATTAATGATTGAGATTTCGTGTATGCAATTTAAAATAAAGAACAAGATGATCACACAATTTCTTGTTTGTTAACCATTAGATAAAATGCATACCATTTTGGATTTGACATAAATAATGTATAGTTTTTAAATTTCTTAGGATATTGCATGTCTAGGTTTTCAATTCTTAGTGTAGTTTATCGTTTATCCAATTGGTAGCGATATAATACGTAAGGTTAGGTTTTGTTAGAAATACAGGTTAATCGAGTTTTAGTGGTGCTTAAATTTTGAGAAAATGTTTAGTTAGAACTCAGTGATATTGATTCATTGTTTAAGCTCACCTCATGAAATATACAGGTGAATCCATTGATTACCTTTTGTGATTCATCACAAAACCATCTTTGGAATTTATGAATTGATTAAGTGTTAACGTGATCAAAGTTCACACAAAAATATTATCTTGATATATTCGCTTTAAACCTTCCGTGTGCATTTTTTGTAAACCTCTGACAATTGAATTTAGAGAGTGATCAAACATTTATAATTTTCTAAAAGGGTCTATTCACCCCTCTAGACCGTTTCATTACTCCGTATTCACTCAACACTTTCCTCATCTCTTTCTGCCATAACATCTCTATTTTCATATAATCAGTACAAATGAGCCTTATGAAAATAGAATATAAATTTATTGTTATTTTAAAAAAATTATGAAATATATTTTTTTCAATCAATTTCAAATCGAAGATATTTTGATTTGAAAAAAATTTAATCTCTATATTAACCCAATTTAAAATTATATTTTTAGTCTCTTTAAAAAAATTTGGATGTTTTAGTCTCTCAAATATTTTTCTTTGTCTTAAAAACCTTCAGTATTTTTATTATAATGGAAAAGACTTACAAAACAAATCACAAGAAAAAAAAATTGTGGCAAAAAAAAATGAAAAACAAAATTTCTTAAAAAAATAATATAACCTAGGCTGAATTTTAAAATATATATAGTAACTAATAATTTATTCAATCCTATAATTATATATCTTACAGGGTACGCACATATTTTTTCTCTCCAAAACGATTTGTTTTTTGACCTGATAGATAGTCTAGAAGGGAAGTTACAATTCATAACTAATCTAGAAGGAAAATTACAATCCAACATTATATTCCAATGGATAAGAGCGACATCTCTGACATTCAAAACAATTATAAATACTCAACCACATTATTAACCCCTTCCTCGCAAAACACATATCCCTAATAGTGGTGCACAAAGAATCTGCATCCTCACCTTTTCCATGAAATTCGAATCATCCAAACTCCAAAAATGATACCTTAGAAAATAACCCTAGTAAATTTTCTACACACTCAAATAAACCTTTTACCATGGTGTGGGAGACCATGAAATCTCTGCTTCCTTCCACCATAGAAAAAAGGTTATTTGAGTGTTTAGAAATTATACTAGGATTATTTTCTGAGGAATCATTTCTGGAGTTTGGGGGGTGGAGTTTGAGGGAAAAGATGAGGATGAAAATTCATAATGTACCATTATTAGGGATATGTGTTTTACCAGGAAGAGAATAACAATGTGGTAGGGTATTTGTAATTGTTTTTCATGTGGGTGATGTGGGTATTACCCATTGGAACTTCAAGTTGGATTGTTATTATTTCCCTTTTAGGTAAACTATGGATTGTAACTTCCTTTCTAGATTATCTATTATGTAAAATAACTATTCCTTTTGTAGAGAAACATACTTTCATACTCTCTAAGATATATAAGTAATGATTTAATAAGTTATTATTCCTTATGAACATTTTGAAATTCTTTCTCTCTTATGTAATTTCTTAGAAGTTTTGTTTTTAAATTTTTTTTGCCATCAATTTTATTTCTTGCGAGTGGTTACGTAAGTCTTTTACATTAGTATAAAAAATGGGAAAAACTTGTAAGATAGAGAACTCGGACTAAAACATCCCTGTTGCACCCCAAAATTTGCCCATCTAATTTTATTTCTAATTGGCTCAAACTTTGCATTTCATCGGCATATCCTCATTAGGTAATTTGCATATGACATTCATTCGTCAAAAGTTTCAAATCTTAGATCAAAGATCGTGTTGAGAAATGACTTCTCTATACTTTGCGGATTTCAACTCTATGCAAGGAATCAACTGGTTCTATTGTTAATTAGGGTTCGTGAAGTTGAGGTTGTGTGTTAATAAGTCATTATGAATTTCTTCCGTCTCTCAAGCTACAAAATGGGCATTAAACTTATTATCAAATTATTTCAAATAAGAGGTCATCCTGATCAAAGAATCTGCTTGTGAACTTTCTATGCAAGTGAACTTAGAAATTTGAGTCAAGTTCTGACTAATGTCATAATTATTCATTTCAAATACTACTTATGGCCAAGAGTTCTCAATGTGTGAAGTTAGTTGGATTAAGGTATTGAATTGCTTGGAGTTTTGATTACAAAAGCAAAATTCATCATATTTCAAAGTATAAGACAACGTCTTTCGAGTCAACACCGTTCAAGTTCAAACATTTCTCATCATTTTCCATTCAAAGTTATCGAGGTTTCAAGTTAATTTCAAATGTTCATCAAAACCAAAAATCAAGTGTCCATTCTCAAATGTCAAATTATACATATATTCAAATACCATCACCACCACCACTTTATCACCTTCAATCTCCCAATAATATTCATCACTCTCGGTTCTAACCAATCTCTTCATTCATCATCATCTTCATCCACGAATCTCCAATCCACGACTCATCATACTCTGCCCCTTCATTCATCCTTCGATTCCCCACCATCTTCTCCCTTCACTTCCATTCATCATCTTCAAAACCATCTTCACTTCCTCCATAATTGATCGCCACCATTTTCGCTCACCTCTTCACCCCTGAACCTTCATTCACGACCTCCTCTGATCCACTCTGCAATCACCTCAGTTCAATCTCCATTCACCTCTGCAACCACCTCAATTCCTCCCTTCATATTTCTCTGCAATCACCATCAATCATCTCCAGCTTCAATCCACCACCACAACTTCTCATAATCTGGAACCTTCAAAGCGAAAATCAAGAACAATCGCCATCATCTTCTTTCTTCATCATCTGCGTATGCCTCCAGAGTTATCACAGCAACAACATCACGCTTTCATCACTTGTATTATCCACACATCTTCAGCATCACCGCCAAGCGCATAAAGAAATCGAGAAGAAGAAGAAGGAGACTGAGTACGATTTACCTGAGTTCTTGAAGAAGTGTTAATCAGGTAGTTGCGTCGAAACCGATCGAGGCCATTGCATCGCGAGAAAGGAACGGATTGAGGACGGTTAAGGAGAGAGAATTTGAGTCGGAGAGAAGAGATACGAGTAAGCGAGATTGGTTCCTTGTTCTTGGTACATGGTGGCGCACCGTTGAAACGTCGCCGGAGAAGGTGCAGGGACTGCCGCATGTTCGTTGACGAAGAAAGAGCGCCGCCGTCGTTTCTTGAGTTCACGAGCGAAGAGGAAGACCGATCGCCACAACGAGGTAACCCTAATTCCCCTTTCTATTTCGTTTTTTTATTAATTTCATTTAATTAAATTTTGTTAATAAATTCTGAAAATAAATTGGATCACAACAAAGCTTGGGCCAAATTGCAATGTGCACCCCCATGAGGCCCATACGCACTTTTTTGGTGTGCTGAAGAAACAAAAATCTGTAAACAAATCACCATTGGGCCTGTCACGAAATCACTGCTAACCTCACCCCCCTGATCCATGTAGAATTAACTAGTAATATAGTTTTTTTACTTAGATTTTTATGCCTCTTTTAGGTAACAAAATGCTAATTTTTCTCATCATTTTCTTAGACTCTAATCTAATTTTTGACATATAAAGAAAATCATCACAAAAATATTAGTTTAGGCTAATTCTTTTTGGCTTGCTTGATTTGAATTCTCTTTCATATAAAAATCATAAAAATAAATAGTATCTTTTAATTCATTTTGTACAATATTTTGAATCATTTGTTTTCATGTTTTGTGCTATATTCCCAAGTCATTCTCTTAGTCAATTTTGTATCATGCTTACTTGTGATTTTTACTTGTAACTTCACTTGTATGTTCCCATAGATTTAGGACCTATAATCTTCATGACTTTTAGGTTAGTCTTCCCTTTTAAACACTTAGGCTAGTTATTCATTTTAGGCTAGTTTTCTCCCCTTTTTCTTTTCAACTTTAAAATATTAATAAAGGACGACGCGAATCATGCTAATGCCTTTTTTTTAGTGTGAAAGAAATGATTGGGGCGTAGGCCCCGATGTATGTTCTTTCCCACTTAGCGGAAGAGAAATGATTGAGGCGTAGGCCTCGGTGTATTTCTTAACCGTTATTTAGAGAAACGATTGTGGCGTAGGCCTCGATGTGCATTCTCTAATTATTCAAAAACTGTATTTCATTTAGAGAAACAATTGTGGCGTAGGCCTCGATGTGCATTCTCTAAATATTCAAAAAACTCTTTTTGGTATGATCTAAGTCACAAATTAATTTCCCTTAAAAGACACCTAAACAAAAACACTTCAAAATATCTAATAAAGGCTCAGAGCTAATCAAAGTGAGGAAGTGATGCGATGCCTTGTAGTAGGTTTTCGTCCATCATGGAATCACATATAAAAGACACAAACCAATCTCTTTTCTCCCTTGCCTCCGAGGCATTCTTTAATCGGACACGTTATTTCCGCTCCATTCCCAGCTTAAGACTCCAGAGGTCGAGCAGCGGGGTGCGAATGTAACTTCGTCCACTAAAAAACACAAAAACAAACAAAAATATGGAGCCGAACTACGGCGCTCTGATTCCTGAAAAGGATACGTAGGCATTAGGTCGTGGGGCCTAAGCGAGCACAACTATTTATAAACCCTATTTTCCTCGTGTTTCTTTTCTTTCATTTGCATGCATTCCCTTAGTAATTAAGCTTTAGATTTATACACCCTTAGAATAGAACAAGCATAGGTGGATACCATCGAGTACGATGGGCGTGAGGGGTGCTAGTACCTTCCCCTCGCGTAACCGACTCCCGTACCTTATCTCTGGTCGAAAGACCTTGTTCTTATTCACCTTAGGTTTTCTGATATTCCTTTCCCTCTTTGGGATAAATATATTGGTGGCGACTCTGTCTGTTCATTTTCGCGAGCGTGCGACAGCTGGCGACTCTGCTGGGGACTCCTGGCTTAGTCGATCCTAGCTTGTGTTTGCTTTCTTTTCTTTGGGTGTTCATTTATTGATTTATTGCTTTATTGCTTTACTGCTTTATTGCTTTATTTCTTTATGCCTTGCATATCATGACTATTTATTGCTCGCATATCATGTTTATTTTCTCGCATTCTGGACTATATTATGGGTCCCCGTGGGGGCCACATATTCTCTCTGTTTGCAGGTTGGGTGGGATCTTATATGAGGTAAAAGGCCCAATACCCAGGCCAGAGTGATACTTAGGCTACCTAGGATAGAGTGGATAGTCATGACGCCGATAAGATGTCAGGTCTTGTCTAGTGCGATCATGAGACCCACGCCCAGTCGAGGTTCAAATGGGGTATCATCGTTGGCATGTAGATGCAACAATGGTGGTATCTCAGGAGAACTGATAACGCTGGTTGCCAAATTGACCTACCCTGACCTAGACTACACCTGTGAGTGGGGAGGGAATCATTACAGGTACAGGTACATGTTCTGTTGGTGACTATTGGTTCTCCTGATACTCAAAAGAACGTCGAACCTTTGATCCTGGAACATTTAACTTATACATAAGCTCTACATCAGTTATCTATCATAATCAACGTCGAACCTCTGAATCTGGAGGTTTGACCTTATGTGACTTATGCAAAGGGTATTCAGAATCAACGTCGAACCTCTGAATCTGGAGGGTTCGACCATCTTTGACTTACGCACAAGCTATTTATCCAGAAAGCAACGTCGAACCTCTGAATCTGGGGGATTCGACCATATCTTATTGACCATGTGAAGCTGTTATCTAAGAGGCCATGATCCTTGATCCTGATTTATGATACATTTGCATCTTCATTAACATTTTGCATTCATGCATGTGCATCCATGGTTACCAAGACTCTTACCATTCTTCCTCTCCATCAGATCAGTCAAGACGATTCCTCCACACTAATATCTGACAAGAGCTCACAAAAAAGGAACCATGGGGAATTACAAACAAGATCAAGCTATTATCAAAGAACCATGCCACCTCACAATGGAGCTTCCACCAGTGGACCATGATGATTTTATGTTTGTCAGAGAACATTTCATTTGCATCAGAATAAGGCCAAGCTTGCCATTGTATAGATTTCTCTAGTATTTTCAATTGTATTACTTTTGTTGTTATCAAGTACAATTCATTGTAAGAAACTCGTTCTGTTTGAATAAATAAAAATAATGTAATATACATGTTTTCTCAAATCATTTCATCTTTTTCATTATGTTCATTGATATTCAATTCATTTGTCTTAAGCAACTAAAAAAGGAGAATGATGAAAATCAAAAACACATGAACTATTAATTGCATGCTTTTGGAACAAAGATCCTGCTGATGATGTACAGGCATTGTTTCAATTCCTAAACACCGGAGTTATAAGGGAGTGAAACCCTTGTCAACCCCTTTGAGCCTAAGGAGTAGTAGTTTCTTTCAAAAATACGAAAACCCTCAATCTTAACCAGGGGCAGGGTAGTCGTCAGATAGTGCGACCGAGCGCTCAACTTTCAGATATTCCATCAGAGGATCAATCATATCTCATATCTCACAACAAAGAAGAAGAGCACAATCCACAACGAATGTCTCTCATTCACTAAGAACGAAGGCAGTCACAACCTTTTCATCAAGTCAATCGCAAAAGTCATACAACTTGTTCCCGAACGAGACAAAAAAGAAAAGAAATAATAGCCCGCTAAGTCAAAAAGAAAAGAAAAAGCTTTGAAGCAAATGACTTAGGCAAAAATTGGGGCATATCCCGCTGGACAACGAAATCCAAAGTCAAAAGAAACTTTTTGTCCAGGCAAAAGTTAGGGAAAGCAAAAGGCAAAAGTAAAAGAAGAAAAATCCTCCAAGGGATAAGTTGTTGTGACCATCAACAAAAGAACCAAAGGGTGACTGCCACCTCCATCGAAGCCATGAAAGATCCTCATCCATCATAATCCTTCCTGAAAGGCGAGTACTCGTGTCAAACGAACTGAACGTAGGACTGGAGAACATCACGAAGAAGGGGTGGGTTAAGTAGAACTTGAGCCTTTATCCTTTGTTTCTCAAACCGTGAACCCGGCCACGTTACAACCCTCAAAAGTCCTAATTGAAGTAGGGTTCGTTCTGAAAGCATACAAACTATAAAATCATGTCAAAGCTGACTCCTAATGTTGCTGTGTCATTTGTGTTAGTATCAGTACAACATTTTGACAAATACAACTTTTCTTTGAGATTAACATGTGCATTGCATTCTCATTATCTTTTCCCAAACAGAATTGTCTCTAAACTTGAAAGTAAGTACTTGATGCCAAGGAAAGTTCAACATTGAAATTCTGCCGAGTAGTCTTACAAAGGCAAAGGTTGGTCATCCACAAAGCAAATACCTGAAGCATCCACCTGGTGGAAGAGTTCCTTTCAATCTGGGGCATTCATCCATGATCTACACTGGGGCAGACCATTGCAAATCTCCATGATTCAAGCACATTAGAGTTCTATCTCAAGAGATCTTACAAGCTAGGGCAAGCTAGTAATAATTCATCTCTTCATCTTCAATCAAGTGTCAGATATCAAGACAAGTGTCGAGGAGTCAAGCTAAACACCTCACCTTCACAAGGGCTATCCTTCAAGCTATGACATTTCTACAAAGGCACTCTCCATCCATCCCTGGTACCTTGGAAACAAATCATTCCATTCATAGTCATGCATGCATCATGCATATCATTGCATTCTCATTGACATTTCTCCCACAATAATCCAATCATCAATAAAACAAGGGCATCCACCCTACCTTGATTCTCAAACAGAGTTTCAGAACTCCACCTGATCTATTCCACATCAAAGCAGAAACCATAATCAATCAGTACAATGCATATAGAAATCATTGCATCGCATCTCCAGAAGTACACAAATAAATCAAACATTGCATATGAAGCATAAGCCAAGTTACTCATCAGATGAGGTCCCTACAAAGCATTCAATTGATATTCCACTGGATCACTCAGAGTTACCATTGTGGTGTCATCTCCCAAAGTCAATCGTGTTCATCCTTCTTCAACCCAGAGTTGATATTTTTGTGTTCAACCCAGAGTTGATTTTCCTTTCATCTTTTAACCCCGAGTTAATTATCTTTTCCCACTCAACCCAGAGTTGACGGTTATCTCTTTTCTTTTCCCGCTCAACCCAGGGTTGACGCTTATCTTTTATTCAACCCAGAGTTGATCCCTTGTCTTTTCCCACTCAACCCAGAGTTGATGGTTATTCTTTATCCTTTTCCCACTCAACCCAGAGTTGACGGTTATCTCTTTTCTTTTCCCGCTCAACCCAGGGTTGACGCTTATCTTTTATTCAACCCAGAGTTGATCCCTTGTCTTTTCCCACTCAACCCAGAGTTGACGGTTATCTCTTTTCTTTTCCCGCTCAACCCAGGGTTGACGCTTATCTTTTATTCAATCCAGAGTTGATCCCTTGTCTTTTCCCACTCAACCCATAGTTGATGGTTATTCTTTATCCTTTTCCCACTCAACCCAGAGTTGATCCCTTGTCTTTTCCCACTCAACCCATAGTTGATGGTTATTCTTTATCCTTTTCCCACTCAACCCAGAGTTGACGGTTATCTCTTTTCTTTTCCCGCTCAACCCAGGGTTGACGCTTATCTTTTATTCAACCCAGAGTTGATCCCTTGTCTTTTCCCACTCAACCCAGAGTTGATGGTTATTCTTTATCCTTTTCCCACTCAACCCAGAGTTGACGGTTATCTCTTTTCTTTTCCCGCTCAACCCAGGGTTGACGCTTATCTTTTATTCAACCCAGAGTTGATCCCTTGTCTTCTCCCACTCAACCCAGAGTTGATGGTTATTCCCTGTCTTTTCCCACTCAACCTAGAGTTGATGGTTATCTTTTATCTTTTTCCCACTCAGCCCAGAGTTGACGGTTACCTTCTTTCTCTCTCACTCAACCTAGAGTTGACGGTTATTCCTAATTGTTCATCTTTCCTCTTTCAACCCAGAGTTGAATTACTTTCCCTCAACCCAGATTTGATGCCCATATCTTGTTTTCGACCCAGAGTTGATTTCCTTGCATTCTTTCTCAACCCAGAGTTGATGCCTATATCTTGTCCTACTAATACCGATTTCCCTTTTCTTTCTCAATCCAGAATTGATGTTTACCTCTTATCCAACCCAGAGTTGACTTCCCCTTTATTCTTCGACCCAGAGTTGACCCACTATTCTTCTTCAACCCAGAGTTGAGTTCCATTTCATTTCTAACCCAGAGTTAATTTGTTCAATCCAGAATTGATACACTTTTCCTCAGTGGAGTTGACACCATTTCTTCCCCAGTGGATCTTATCTCTCATCAGGCAAATTTTCAGGTTCTCTTGGTATTTAATCTTCTTCAACCTTGAATGATCGAAAGGCTAGCGCCAATCTCACCTTCAGGTTTAAGACGATTAAATAGGGGCAGCTGTTGCACCCCAAAATTTGCCCATCTAATTTTATTTCTAATTGGCTCAAACTTTGCATTACATCGGCATATCCTCATTAGGTAATTTGCATATGACATTCATTCGTCAAAAGTTTCAAATCTTAGATCAAAGATCGTGTTGAGAAATGACTTCTCTATACTTTGCGGATTTCAACTCTATGCAAGGAATCAACTGGTTCTATTGTTAATTAGGGTTCGTGAAGTTGAGGTTGTGTGTTAATAAGTCATTATGAATTTCTTCCGTCTCTCAAGCTACAAAAGGGGCATTAAACTTATTATCAAATTATTTCAAATAAGAGGTCATCCTGATCAAAGAATCTGCTTGTGAACTTTCTATGCAAGTGAACTTAGAAATTTGAGTCAAGTTCTGACTAATGTCATAATTATTCATTTCAAATACTACTTATGGCCAAGAGTTCTCAATGTGTGAAGTTAGTTGGATTAAGGTATTGAATTGCTTGGAGTTTTGATTACAAAAGCAAAATTCATCATATTTCAAAGTATAAGACAACGTCTTTCGAGTCAACACCGTTCAAGTTCAAACATTTCTCATCATTTTCCATTCAAAGTTATCGAGGTTTCAAGTTAATTTCAAATGTTCATCAAAACCAAAAATCAAGTGTCCATTCTCAAATGTCAAATTATACATATATTCAAATACCATCACCACCACCACTTTATCACCTTCAATCTCCCAATAATATTCATCACTCTCGGTTCTAACCAATCTCTTCATTCATCATCATCTTCATCCACGAATCTCCAATCCACGACTCATCATACTCTGCCCCTTCATTCATCCTTCGATTCCCCACCATCTTCACCCTTCACTTCCATTCATCATCTTCAAAACCATCTTCACTTCCTCCATAATTGATCGCCACCATTTTCGCTCACCTCTTCACCCCTGAACCTTCATTCACGACCTCCTCTGATCCACTCTGCAATCACCTCAGTTCAATCTCCATTCACCTCTGCAACCACCTCAATTCCTCCCTTCATATTTCTCTGCAATCACCATCAATCATCTCCAGCTTCAATCCACCACCACAACTTCTCATAATCTGGAACCTTCAAAGCGAAAATCAAGAACAATCGCCATCATCTTCTTTCTTCATCATCTGCGTATGCCTCCAGAGTTATCACAGCAACAACATCAAGCTTTCATCACTTGTATTATCCACACATCTTCAGCATCACCGCCAAGCGCATAAAGAAATCGAGAAGAAGAAGAAGGAGACTGAGTACGATTTACCTGAGTTCTTGAAGAAGTGTTAATCAGGTAGTTGCGTCGAAACCGATCGAGGCCATTGCATCGCGAGAAAGGAACGGATTGAGGACGGTTAAGGAGAGAGAATTTGAGTCGGAGAGAAGAGATACGAGTAAGCGAGATTGGTTCCTTGTTCTTGGTACATGGTGGCGCACCGTTGAAACGTCGCCGGAGAAGGTGCAGGGACTGCCGCATGTTCGTTGACGAAGAAAGAGCGCCGCCGTCGTGTCTTGAGTTCACGAGCGAAGAGGAAGACCGATCGCCACAACGAGGTAACCCTAATTCCCCTTTCTATTTCGTTTTTTTATTAATTTCATTTAATTAAATTTTGTTAATAAATTCTGAAAATAAATTGGATCACAACAAAGCTTGGGCCAAATTGCAATGTGCACCCCCATGAGGCCCATACGCACTTTTTTGGTGTGCTGAAGAAACAAAAATCTGTAAACAAATCACCATTGGGCCTGTCACGAAATCACTGCTAACCTCACCCCCCTGATCCATGTAGAATTAACTAGTAATATAGTTTTTTTACTTAGATTTTTATGCCTCTTTTAGGTAACAAAATGCTAATTTTTCTCATCATTTTCTTAGACTCTAATCTAATTTTTGACATATAAAGAAAATCATCACAAAAATATTAGTTTAGGCTAATTCTTTTTGGCTTGCTTGATTTGAATTCTCTTTCATATAAAAATCATAAAAATAAATAGTATCTTTTAATTCATTTTGTACAATATTTTGAATCATTTGTTTTCATGTTTTGTGCTATATTCCCAAGTCATTCTCTTAGTCAATTTTGTATCATGCTTACTTGTGATTTTTACTTGTAACTTCACTTGTATGTTCCCATAGATTTAGGACCTATAATCTTCATGACTTTTAGGTTAGTCTTCCCTTTTAAACACTTAGGCTAGTTATTCATTTTAGGCTAGTTTTCTCCCCTTTTTCTTTTCAACTTTAAAATATTAATAAAGGACGACGCGAATCATGCTAATGCCTTTTTTTTAGTGTGAAAGAAATGATTGGGGCGTAGGCCCCGATGTATGTTCTTTCCCACTTAGCGGAAGAGAAATGATTGAGGCGTAGGCCTCGGTGTATTTCTTAACCGTTATTTAGAGAAACGATTGTGGCGTAGGCCTCGATGTGCATTCTCTAATTATTCAAAAACTGTATTTCATTTAGAGAAACGATTGTGGCGTAGGCCTCGATGTGCATTCTCTAAATATTCAAAAAACTCTTTTTGGTATGATCTAAGTCACAAATTAATTTCCCTTAAAAGACACCTAAACAAAAACACTTCAAAATATCTAATAAAGGCTCAGAGCTAATCAAAGTGAGGAAGTGATGCGATGCCTTGTAGTAGGTTTTCGTCCATCATGGAATCACATATAAAAGACACAAACCAATCTCTTTTCTCCCTTGCTTCCGAGGCATTCTTTAATCGGACACGTTATTTCCGCTCCATTCCCAGCTTAAGACTCCAGAGGTCGAGCAGCGGGGTGCGAATGTAACTTCGTTCACTAAAAAACACATAAACAAACAAAATTATGGAGCCGAACTACGGCGCTCTGATTCCTGAAAAGGATACGTAGGCATTAGGTCGCGGGGCCTAAGCGAGCACAACTATTTATAAACCCTATTTTCCTCGTGTTTCTTTTCTTTCATTTGCATGCATTCCCTTAGTAATTAAGCTTTAGATTTATACACCCTTAGAATAGAACAAACATAGGTGGATACCATCGAGTACGATGGGCGTGAGGGGTGCTAGTACCTTCCCCTCGCATAACCGACTCCCGTACCTTATCTCTGGTCGCAAGACCTTCTCTTATCCTTATTCTAGGTTTTCTGATATTCCTTTCCCTTATGGGATAAATATATTGGTGGCGACTCTGTCTGTTCATTTTCGCGAGCGTGCGACAATCCCATTTCTTTTTTTATAAATAAAAGACTAAAAAGTAAACTAAAATATTTATTTGACCAAAAAAATATTCATTCTTATATTTTATGTCATAATTAATGAGGAGAGAAAAATATATATATTATAGAGATTATAGATATTTTAAATCAAAGTCTTTGTTTAAAAACTTAATTACTCTTTTTCAATATTATATTGGTTAGCTCAATAGATTTCATAATTGTTTTTAAATAAAATAAAATTAAGATTTTCTTTCCATATTCATTGCATGGACATGTTATATGAATATAGAGATGTAATGGTAGAAAGAGGTGCGGGATATTTGTAAATTGGATATGAAAAATGAGTTTGAGTAAGTATTAGTATCTAATATTAATACATTTCTCCCAATTAAAACAAAAATAAATATTAGGTTAATAGCTAACATCAAAAGTATACGTTTTTTTATATAAGCATCCAACCAAATCATAACCTTATGAGATTTTTAGAGACATTTATGAAATTATTCTATAAAAACCACATTTTCATGTGATATGACTGAATGCAAGTGTCAGAGAATATACACATTCTGAGTGGATGTTCACCAAATCTCAATCGTTAAAATAATTGATCACACATTTATATTAAATGAAATAAAAAATTAATAAATATATGGCCTATTATTTCTCCTAAAAAATAGGCTATTTATAAGACCATGTGGTTGATGCTATTAACGATTGAGATTTCGTGTATGTATTTTAGGCTTACACTTGGTGTCAATGGATCCTCCCTCACACACACACACACACACACACACACACACACACACACATATATATATATATATATATATATATATATATATATATATATAATGCAATTTTAAATAAAGAACAAGATGATCACACAATTTCTTGTTTGTTAACCATTAGATAAAATGCATACCATTTTGGATTTGACATAAATAATGTGTAGTTTTTAAATTTCTTAGGATATTGCATGTCTAGGTTTTCAATTCTTAGTGTAGTTTATCGTTTATCCAATTGGTAGCGATATAATACGTAAGGTTAGGTTTTGTTAGAATTGCGGCTTAATCGAGCTTTAGTGGTGCTTAAATTTTGAGAAAATGTTGAGTTAGAACTCAGTGATATTTATTCGTTGTTTAAGCTCACCTCATGAAATATACAGGTGAATCCATTGATTACCTTTTGTGTTTCATCACAAAACCATCTTTGGAATTTATGAATTGATTAAGTGTTAAAGTGATCAAAGTTCAAACAAAAATATTATCTTCATATATTCGCTTTAAACCTTCCGTGCGCATTTTTTGAAAACCTCTGACAATTGAATTTAGAGAGTGATCAAACTTTTATAATTTTCTAAAAGGGTCTATTCACCCCTCTAGACCGTTTCATTACTCCGTATTCACTCAACACTTTCCTCATCTCTCTCTGCCATAACATCTCTATTTTCATATAATAAGTACAAATAAGCCTTATGAAAATAGAATATAAATTTATTGTTATTTTTAAAAAATTATGAAATATATTTTTTTCAATCAATTTCAAATCGAAGATATTTTGATTTGAAAAAAATTTAATCTCTATATTAACCCAATTTAAAATTATATTTTTAGTCTCTTTAAAAAAATTTGGATGTTTTAGTCTCTCAAATATTTTTCTTTGTCTTAAAAACCTTCAGTATTTTTATTATAATGGAAAAGACTTACAAAACAAATCACAAGAAAAAAAAAATTGTGGCAAAAAAAAATGAAAAACAAAATTTCTTAAAAAAATAATATAACCTAGGCTGAATTTTAAAATATATATAGTAACTAATAATTTATTCAATCCTATAATTATATATCTTACAGGGTACGCACATATTTTTTCTCTCCAAAACGATTTGTTTTTTGACCTGATAGATAGTCTAGAAGGGAAGTTACAATTCATAACTAATCTAGAAGGAAAATTACAATCCAACATTATATTCCAATGGATAAGAGCGACATCTCTGACATTCAAAACAATTATAAATACTCAACCACATTATTAACCCCTTCCTCGCAAAACACATATCCCTAATAGTGGTGCACAAAGAATCTGCATCCTCACCTTTTCCATGAAATTCGAATCATCCAAACTCCAAAAATGATACCTTAGAAAATAACCCTAGTAAATTTTCTACACACTCAAATAAACCTTTTACCATGGTGTGGGAGACCATGAAATCTCTGCTTCCTTCCACCATAGAAAAAAGGTTATTTGAGTGTTTAGAAATTATACTAGGGTTATTTTCTGAGGAATCATTTTGTTGTTTGGGGGGTGGAGTTTGAGGGAAAAGATGAGGATGAAAATTCATAATGTACCATTATTAGGGATATGTGTTTTACCAGGAAGAGAATAACAATGTGGTAGGGTATTTGTAATTGTTTTTCATGTGGGTGATGTGGGTATTACCCATTGGAACTTCAAGTTGGATTGTTACTATTTCCCTTTTAGGTAAACTATGGATTGTAACTTCCTTTCTAGATTATCTATTATGTAAAATAACTATTCCTTTTGTAGAGAAACATACTTTCATACTCTCTAAGATATATAAGTAATGATTTAATAAGTTATTATTCCTTATGAACATTTTGAAATTCTTTCTCTCTTATGTAATTTCTTAGAAGTTTTGTTTTTAAATTTTTTTTGCCATCAATTTTATTTCTTGCGAGTGGTTACGTAAGTCTTATACATTAGTATAAAAAATGGGAAAAACTTGTAAGATAGAGAACTCGGACTAAAACATCCCATTTCTTTTTTTATAAATAAAAGACTAAAAAGTAAACTAAAATATTTATTTGACCAAAAAAATATTCATTCTTATATTTTATGTCATAATTAATGAGGAGAGAAAAATATATATATTATAGAGATTATAGATATTTTAAATCAAAGTCTTTGTTTAAAAACTTAATTACTCTTTTTCAATATTATATTGGTTAGCTCAATAGATTTCATAATTGTTTCTAAATAAAATAAAATTAAGATTTTCTTTCCATATTCATTGCATGGACATGTTATATGAATATAGAGATGTAATGGTAGAAAGAGGTGCGGGATATTTGTAAATTGGATATGAAAAATGAGTTTGAGTAAGTATTAGTATCTAATATTAATACATTTCTCCCAAGAGAAATGCTAGCAACACTCTCTTTTGAACACTCTCTCAAACACTTTCTCTTTTATTGGTTGAAACATGTGTGGGTCCTACTACTTTATGTGGGACCTATTTTCATAGTGAGGGGCCCACACATGTATCAACCAATAAGAAAGTGAGTGCTTGAGTGAGTGTTCAAAAGAGAGTGTTGCTAGCACTCCTCTTTCTCCCAATTAAAACAAAAATAAATATTAGGTTAATAGCTAACATCAAAAGTATAAGTTTTTTTATATAAGCATCCAACCAAATCATAACCTTATGAGATTTTTAGAGACATTTATGAAATTATTCTATAAAAACCACATTTTCATGTGATATGACTGAATGCAAGTGTCAGAGAATATATACATTCTGAGTGGATGTTCACCAAATCTCAATCGTTAAAATAATTGATCACACATTTATATTAAATGAAATAAAAAATTAATAAATATATGGCCTATTATTTCTCCTAAAAAATAGGCTATTTATAAGACCATGTGGTTGATGCTATTAACGATTGAGATTTCGTGTATGTATTTTAGGCTTACACTTGGTGTCAATGGATCCTCCCTCACACACACACACACACACACACACACACACACATATATATATATATATATATATATATATATATATATATATATATATAATGCAATTTTAAATAGAGAACAAGATGATCACACAATTTCTTGTTTGTTAACCATTAGATAAAATGCATACCATTTTGGATTTGACATAAATAATGTGTAGTTTTTAAATTTCTTAGGATATTGCATGTCTAGGTTTTCAATTCTTAGTGTAGTTTATCGTTTATCCAATTGGTAGCGATATAATACGTAAGGTTAGGTTTTGTTAGAATTGCGGCTTAATCGAGCTTTAGTGGTGCTTAAATTTTGAGAAAATGTTGAGTTAGAACTCAGTGATATTTATTCGCTGTTTAAGCTCACCTCATGAAATATACAGGTGAATCCATTGATTACCTTTTGTGTTTCATCACAAAACCATCTTTGGAATTTATGAATTGATTAAGTGTTAAAGTGATCAAAGTTCAAACAAAAATATTATCTTCATATATTCGCTTTAAACCTTCCGTGCGCATTTTTTGAAAACCTCTGACAATTGAATTTAGAGAGTCATCAAACTTTTATAATTTTCTAAAAGGGTCTATTCACCCCTCTAGACCGTTTCATTACTCCGTATTCACTCAACACTTTCCTCATCTCTCTCTGCCATAACATCTCTATTTTCATATAATAAGTACAAATAAGCCTTATGAAAATAGAATATAAATTTATTGTTATTTTAAAAAAATTATGAAATATATTTTTTTCAATCAATTTCAAATCGAAGATATTTTGATTTGAAAAAAAACTTAATCTCTATATTAACCCAATTTAAAATTATATTTTTAGTCTCTTTAAAAAAATTTGGATGTTTTAGTCTCTCAAATATTTTTCTTTATCTTAAAAACCTTCGGTATTTTTATTACAATGGAAAAGACTCATAAAACAAATCACAAGAAAAAAAAATTGTGGCAAAAAAAAAATGAAAAACAAAACTTCTTAAAAAAATAACATAACCTAGGCTGAATTTTAAAATATATATAGGAACTAATAATTTATTCAATCCTATAATTATATATCTTACAGGGTACGCACACACTTTTTCTCTCCAAAACGATTTGTTTTTTGACCTGATAGATAGTCTAGAAGGGAAGTTACAATTCATAACTAATCTAGAAGGAAAATTACAATCCAACATTATATTCCAATGGATAAGAGCGACATCTCTGACATTCAAAACAATTATAAATACTCTACCACATTATTAACCCCTTCCTCGCAAAACACATATCCCTAATAGTGGTGCACAAAGAATCTGCATCCTCACCTTTTCCATGAAACTGGAATCGTCCAAACTCCAAAAATGATACCTTAGAAAATAACCCTAGTAAATTTTCTACACACTTAAATAAACCTTTTACCATGGTGTGAGAGACCATGAAATCTCTGTTTCCTTCCACCATGGAAAAAAGGTTATTTGAGTGTTTAGAAATTATACCAGGGTTATTTTCTGAGGAATCATTTTTGGAGTTTGGGGGGGTGGAGTTTGAGGGAAAAGATGAGGATGAAAATTCATAATGTACCATTATTAGGGATATGTGTTTTACTAGGAAGAGAATAACAATGTGGTAGGTGTAACGCCACGAATTTAATTAATTATTTAATTAAATTGATCGAGGATTTATTCATTGGAATTAGATGAAGTCGAGGTTTATCGGTATTATTCTACAAGCGTAATGGATTATTATGTTGATTTGAGCAGATAAGTTATGGGTCGATGGTAAATGTGGAATATTATTGGAAATAATATTTGGTTATGTTGTGTGGTTATTTATTTATGTGTGTTATTCGGATTAATTGAGTAATTAAAGAGATATTATGAATTGGGTCTAAGTGGAAAGAATAGAACACAGTGGATGGGTTATGGGTTAAGCCCATTAGTGAGAAGGATAGTAAGAGTTAGGGTTTTAGAGATTAAACCTCATAACTCATTTTGTGGAAAAGAAGAGAAAGAAGAGAAAGAAGAGAAAGAAGAGAGGAAGAGAAGAAAGTTATGGCATGAAGAGAGGGATGAATCCATTGAAGATGAAGCTTTTGCTAAGGTAAGGGTGGGGTTCTTACTTTCTAAGGGCTGGCATGATGATGTATATGGTGGGTTAGATTGTATGTTATTCTCCATGGAAGTTGTGTGTAGAGATGTTAGGGTTTATGAACAAATGTGTAAATTTATGATTTGAAATGTGTTTTAATTGATGTTTGATGATGTTATGATGTTAGAAGATCCATAATATGTGTTGTATTTGTGTTTATAACATGTATTCTATTGTTGTTCATGATGGTTGGTGTTTTCAGCTTGATTTGGGTTGAGTTTAGGGGTTTTGGGATGAGTTTCGTATGCTGTTTTCTGAGATTTGGGATTTTCTGAAATTGCCAGTTCGCGCCGCGAACTATTGTTCGAGCCGCGAACTGCTTGGCAGAAACTCAGGAAAAATTGGATTTGCTCAGTTCGCGCCGCGAACTTTGTTGGCGCCGCGAACCCTGTTTTGCAGAACTTTTTCTAAACTTTGAAATGATGTAACTTTTGATTCGTAACTCCGTTTTATGCGCCGTTCGAAGCGTTGGAAAGCTAACGCAACGAACTATACCATGATGTAATGAAATGATTAATATGATATAGTTTCCTATCATGTTTGTTAGGATTAAGTGATGAACTATGTTGTGTTAACAAATGAAGTATGCTCCTTGCAATGAATTGTCATAATTGTGTTGTAGTATAACTTGACGTATGTTTTCTTATGATGATACAATGTTATTGAGATGATGATAAGTACCTTCCTTATGATGAATGAGATAATGATGTATGTGATGATATGCGTGATTAATAAAGATGTTGTATGCTATATGCGATTAATTGTGCGTATTTGATATGTATGAGTCGACGATGATGCCATGCGATGACTTAGCAATATATATGAAATTGAATATAACGTGTTATGATGATTACTTGAATTAAGGAATATGACGAGTTTGTTGATGTTGTTGGTGATATGATGAATTGTTGATGTTTGTCGTTAACATGATGAATTGTTGTTGTTGTTGTGCACAAAAATGAATTGTCATTGTTTCTATAACATGATGAATTTGTCGTTGTTGTTGTAGACCCTATGGTCACTATTGATAAGTTGTATAATGTTGATAAGTTGTATTATGATTTATTGTGAGGTGAATTATTGTTGTATGATGATGCAGCATAGTGATGTGATTGTGAAGTGATGCATTCTTATGAATGATGATGATTTTCTTGTTGTTGAAGTTCGACATTATATTGATAATGTTCGATGGTGATTTAGACGATGTTGTGACGTATTAATTATGTGTGTTATGTTTGTGTGGATGTTACATTTATTGAGTCACATCCATTGCATAAAGAGACGGTGGCCTTAATGGCAAAAGCGACGGTGGCCTTGATGGCAAATAGCGACGGTGTGCCCAATGGCAAATTATGAGACGGTGGGAGTTTTACTCCAAATGGTACCACATGCATTTGCATAAGTCGAGTCACATGTGAATTGCATTTGAGTCTTATTTGATTATGTTTGTGGTGACGTGATGACTTGATGATGAGATGTTTGTTGTGATGTGTTGGAATCATACTTGTGAATTGCATATATTGTCATGGTTGATTGTTGACATTGTTGCCATTTCATAAGTTGATTATGTTATTTGAATTGTTGAGACGATGATATGCTTGTTGTGACGTGATGGTAGTATAATTGTGAATTTGAATATGTTGTCTTAATTGATTAACGATATTGTTGCTATCTTGAAAGTCGTATAATATTGATGAGTTGTTTTGTGATGAAAGTTGTTGTAAGATGTTATGTGATGCGAAGTGGTGAAATTATGTATGATCTATATCTGCTATATTATTTATCATACATTCCTTTATATTGTAAGATATCTCACCCCTTTGCTGATATTTCACCTACCATGGGAAATGGGCAGGTATTCAAGATTAGTCGTGGATGTTCGAGGTTATTGATGTGAAGTCTTTATGTTGCGTTATGGCTAGTCGAGTTGGTGTCCATTGCTCTGATACGTAGCACTCAGGGGGATTAGTCGATTATTGCTTGGTTGGTGTATTCTATGATGACATTTGTGATAAGTTGAATATAAAGATGTTTATAAGTTTAAGTTGTAAGTGGTGAATGAAGTTTTGTTTTCCGAATGCTTTGTATCTGTGTTGATTGCAATATGAGTATGTTTGTTGGTTTAAGTCGAATTGTGACATCCCATCTTTGATGAATAATTTTAAATGCACTCTGATTTTCGCTTATAATTGCGGGGCAGATTTGGGGTGTTACAGTAGGGTATTTGTAATTGTTTTTCATGTGGGTGATGTGGGTATTACCCATTGGAACTTCAAGTTGGATTGTTATTATTTCCCTTTTAGGTAAACTATGAAATGTAACTTCCTTTCTAGATTATCTATTATGTAAAATAACTATTCCTTTTGTAGAGAAACATACTTTCATACTCTCTAAGATATATAATTAATGATTTAATAAGTTATTATTCCTTATGAACATTTTGATATTCTTTCTCTCTTATGTAATTTCTTAGAAGTTTTGTTTTCAAATTTTTTTTGCCATCAATTTTATTTCTTGCGAGTGGTTACGTAACTCTTTTACATTAGTATAAAAAATGGGAAACACTTGTAAGATAGAGAACTCGGACTAAAACATCTCATTTCTTTTTTTATAAATAAAAGACTAAAAAGTAAACTAAAATATATATTTGACCAAAAAAATATTCATTCTTATATTTAATGTCATAATTAAATGAGGTGATAAATATATATATATATATATATATATATATATATATATATATATATATATATATATATATATATATATATATATATATATATATTATAGAGATTATAGATATTTTAAATCAAAGTCTTTGTTTAAAAACTTAATTACTCTTTTTCAATATTATATTGGTTAGCTAAATAGATTTCATAATTGTTTTTAAATAAAATAAAATTAAGATTTTCTTTCCATATTCATTGTATGGACATGTTATATAAATATAGAGATGTAATGGTAGAAAGAGGTGAGGGATATTTGTAAATTGGATATGAAAAATGAGTTTGAGTAAGCATTCGTATCTAATATTAATACATTTCTCCCAATTAAAACAAAAATAAATATTAGGTTAATAGCTAACATCAAAGGTATAAGTTTTTTTATATAAGCATCCAACCAAATCATAACCTTATGAGATTTTTAGAGAAATTTACGAAATTATTCTATAAAAACCACATTTTCATGTGATATGACTGAATGCAAGTGTCAGAGAATATATACATTCTGAGTGGATGTTCACCAAATCTCAATCGTTAAAATAATTGATCACACATTTATATTAAATGAAATAAAAAATTAATAAATATATGGCCTATTATTTCTCCTAAAAAATAGGCTATTTATAAGACCATGTGGTTGATGCTATTAACGATTGAGATTTCGTGTATGTATTTTAGGCTTACACTTGGTGTCAATGGATCCTCCCTCACACACACACACACACACACACATATATATATATATATATATATATATATATATATATATATATATATATATATATATATATATATATATATATATATATATATAATGCAATTTTAAATAAAGAACAAGATGATCACACAATTTCTTGTTTGTTATCCATTAGATAAAATGCATACCATTTTGGATTTGACATAAATAATGTATAGTTTTTAAATTTCTTAGGATATTGCATGTCTAGGTTTTCAATTCTTAGTGTAGTTTATCGTTTATCCAATTGGTAGCGATATAATACGTAAGGTTATGTTTTGTTAGAATTGCGGCTTAGTCGAGCTTTAGTGGTGCTTAAATTTTGAGAAAATGTTGAGTTAGAACTCAGTGATATTGATTCGTTGTTTAAGCTCACCTCATGAAATATGCAGGTGAATCCATTTATTACCTTTTGTGTTTCATCACAAAACCATCTTTGGAATTTATGAATTGATTAAGTGTTAATGTGATCAAAGTTCAAACAAAAATATTATCTTCATATATTCGCTTTAAACCTTCCGTGCGCATTTTTTGAAAACCTCTGACAATTGAATTTAGAGAGTGATCAAACTTTTATAATTTTCTAAAAGGGTCTATTCACCCCTCTAGACCGTTTCATTACTCCGTATTCACTCAACACTTTCCTCATCTCTTTCTGCCATAACATCCCTATTTTCATATAATAAGTACAAATGAGCCTTATGAAAATAGAATATAAATTTATTGTTATTTTAAAAAAATTATGAAATATATTTTTTTCAATCAATTTCAAATCGAAGATATTTTGATTTGAAAAAAATTTAATATCTACATTAACCCAATTTAAAATTATATTTTTAGTCTCTTTAAAAAAATTTGGATGTTTTAGTCTCTCAAATTTTTCTTTATCTTAAAAACCTTCGGTATTTTTATTACAATGGAAAAGACTTACAAAACAAATCACAAGAAAAAAAAATTGTGGCAAAAAAAAAATGAAAAACAAAACTTCTTAAAAAAATAACATAACCTAGGCTGAATTTTAAAATATATATAGGAACTAATAATTTACTCAATCCTATAATTATATATCTTACAGGGTACGCACACATTTTTTCAATCCAAAACGATTTGTTTTTTGACCTGGTAGATAGTCTAGAAGGGAAGTTACAATTCATAACTAATCTAGAAGGAAAATTACAATCCAACATTATATTCCAATGGATAAGAGAGACATCTCTGACATTCAAAACAATTATAAATACTCTATCACATTATTAACCCCTTCCTCGCAAAACACATATCCCTAATAGTGGTGCACAAAGAATCTGCATCCTCACCTTTTCCATGAAACTCGAATCGTCCAAACTCCAAAAATGATACCTTAGAAAATAACCCTAGTAAATTTTCTACACACTCAAATAAACCTTTTACCATGGTGTGAGAGACCATGAAATCCCTGTTTCCTTCCACCATGGAAAAAAGGTTACTTGAGTGTTTAGAAATTATACTAGGGTTATTTTCTGAGGAATCAATTTCGGAGTTTGGGGGGTGGAGTTTGAGGGAAAAGATGAGGATGAAAATTCATAATGTACCATTATTAGGGATATGTGTTTTACCAGGAAGAGAATAACAATGTGGTAGGGTATTTGTAGTTGTTTTTCATGTGGGTGATGTGGGTATTACCCATTGGAACTTCAAGTTGGATTGTTATTATTTCCCTTTTAGGTAAACTATGGATGGTAACTTCCTTTCTAGATTATCTATTACGTAAAATAACTATTCCTTTTGTAGAGAAACATACTTTCATACTCTCTAAGATATATAATTAATGATTTAATAAGTTATTATTCCTTATGAACATTTTGAAATTCTTTCTCTCTTATGTAATTCCTTAGAAGTTTTGTTTTTAAATTTTTTTGCCATCAATTTTATTTCTTGCGAGTGGTTACGTAAGTCTTTTACATTAGTATAAAAAATGGGAAAAACTTGTAAGATAGAGAACTCGGACTAAAACATCCCATTTCTTTTTTTATAAATAAAAGACTAAAAAGTAATCTAAAATATTTATTTGACCAAAAAAATATTCATTCTTATATTTTATGTCATAGTTAAATGAGGAGAGAAAAAGAGATATATTATAGAGATTATAGATATTTTAAATCAAAGTCTTTGTTTAAAAACTTAATTACTCTTTTTCAATATTATATTGGTTAGCTAAATAGATTTCATAATTGTTTTTAAATAAAATAAAATAAAGATTTTCTTTCCATATTCATTGTATGGACATGTTATATGAATATAGAGATGTAATGGTAGAAAGAGGTGCGGGTAATTGTAAATTGGATATGAAAAATGAGTTTGAGTAAGTATTAGTGTCATGCGCTCGGTTTTTTACCGTACCTTTCACGGAGAGATACGCGAACTGACTCTTAAGAAATTCAGGGTAAGGGGGTAGGTTATACCAAGGGAAGGTGTTAGCACCCTTTGTATCCATGGTTATCCATGGGCTCTTTAATTTGCTTAGCTCCATTCTTTTGAATCACTTTTCTATTGCCTTGAAATGCTTGTATGTGGTTTCAAATACTTTTGTAAATTGACTTTGTAATGATCCTTGTGTGGATGTATACAAAGTGTTTTATCTTTCGAAAGATGTTTTTGAAAAAAGAACGTTAACTTCGTAATGATCCTCGTTTGGATATATACAAAGTATTGTCTTTTTTGAAAGTTTTATTTTGAAAAAACAATGATATATGAGAGATTTGTTTGTTTTAATCTGAGCAAGCAAATTAGGAGGTCTACCCTAAGTTATAAGGTCTTTTCCTATTTCCTTTAAAAAACTATGCTTTTACCGGATGTAAATGAAAGTTCGATTTTGCATTTGAAACAGTAGAATTTGAGTTTGATTTTGAAAAGAGTAAAAGAGGGATTACCCTAAGAGGTGCAAGTGTGATTGTGTTTTGATTCAGATATTTTATCTTTGAAGTTAGTGATCTAACGATTCAATTTTTATCTTTGACATACACGCAGTTTTATATGTGCTGGAATTTAAAATGCGGAAATGTAAAATGCGGAAAATAAATCTACGCTATTACATGAATTTGACAACCTATACACTTGATCTAGGAATTTAAATTGCAAGAAAATAAAAGAAATATTTTTGGATTTTTTGATGATTGATTTTAATTAGAATTAATGCATGATTAATTTAAAATGAGAAAAAGATGGAAATAAAATTTCAAACTAAAAATTAAGCTTAAAATATGTTCAAAATGCTTATCAATTAATTTTAAGATAAAACTAATTTTTTTGGAATATTTGAAATAGATTTTGAAATTATTAAGTTAAATAATCATATAATTATACAAATAGTTACACAAATAATTAAAACTTAAAGAGAAAATTATTCTAAATATGTACAAAATTAGCCTATAATATATAAACTATATTTAATATAAAGAACAATTTTTTTTATGATTTTTTTGATTGGTTGAAATAATTAAAAAGCAAATATATAAATATATACTAATTAATTATGCAAAATAGCCTTAAACTAAATAAAATATTAATATTTTATGTCTAAAAAATAAAATATTTTTGGTGTTTTGTGATTGGTTGATTTTAATTAAAATGCAAAATATAGAAATTATCAATTAAATATGCAGGGGGGTGTATCAAAGAAATTTGGAAAAGAACTGATTTTAGTTCAATACTTGCGTATGGGCCAGAAACGAGGGGTGTAGAAATCAATTCGTACAAAGCCCAGTTCACTTGTTTCTATTTTTTTTCTGACTTTAAGTTATGTGGGGTCCATGTTTTAAACCAGAACCAATCATGTTTTATCATTTTGCCACGCGAGCCATGGACCTGTTGACTGGCCAATGAGGAGACTGGAAGGAGCCACGCGTGCACTGAGTTGTCCCTGGACTTGTTGACCGCCGGAACAGTGTTTTCCGGTTGTCTTCTCCGGCGAGGTGGTTTTTAGAACGTGCGAAATTGTTAGTTTTGAAGCAAAAAGAATACCCTATCCACCTAATTCGAACCTCCTGAACACTATGGTGGCCTTGGTTTTTCCTGAAAGTGTTTGTATTAAGATATTCGAAGCAACAAGTTTAAACACGGTTGAACATGGCCAAGCTTGTTTCAGGGACCTATTCTTCCATGTTGCACGTAAAAGCTACTCTAAATCACATCAGAAACTCAAACAAGATGTTAGATATAATTTATATATGCTTATGAATGAGATATAGAGCACAAAAATTTAAGCTAATCGGAGAGCATGAGTATGATCATTTCAAACACTTTCAGCCCTAGATTTTGATCCCTACTTACTATATTAGATCCCAAGAGATGAATAGAGTGCTTAGTTTGTATTGATAATGGCTAAAAAACCAAGAAATGAACATTACAAAGTTATGATATTTTTGTGAGAATTTTGTGAGTTTCCTTGCTATGCCTTGGCTATTTTCATGTGTCCTCTATTTGTGGAGTATGCTGCTTCATTTATAAGCTAGGATGTGCTTAAAATCTAAGCCAAGAAGCATTGATGAGCTTTGTTGAAACTTTGATTTTTAAATATTAAAAATCTTTGAAACTTTGACTAAGTGTTGCTCTTCTTCACTTCTCTTGCTTTGTACTTCCTTTTGCTGCAGAAAATTGAAGATTCTTTGATGACTCATGCTTAGAAACAAAGCTACATATTATCCTTCCATTTTCCTTTTTTAATTTAATCTTATATGTGATAAAATTAAATCAAAAAAAGAACAAAAATGATGTGGGCTTTGTCTTGGTCGTAGGAGGCCCTTTACATCATGGGAAACATGTTTGGATCATGGAAATTGGGTCTCATTTGGAAGAAAAACATTTTTGATCAATGTTGATTTCATGCATTTTCCCAAAATTTTGCCAACTTCAACAAGGTGTAAATCCCTCAATTTTTATCATATGAAGGAGATCTTGTACTTTTTGGAAACCTCAAAGAGTCCTCTAACCAATTCATTGGTCTCATATCAAAATGATTTTCCATGCTCCTTGTGTGTCCTTTTGAAAAAAGTGACTTTTTGTTGACTTTGAAAATGACCTGTAATGTCTTGATTCATATTTTTCAAATGGTGAATCTAATGACCATGGGACCAATTGCATTTGAAAGATAATTGAATTTACTTCAAAATAAGATTTGGTTTGAATTTTTTGGATGAAGGATGAGAGAGTTATGACCAGTCATAGTTCAGTTGACTTTTTAGGAGAAAATCCTAATTTTGAAACTTAGGGTTTTGTTGATTTTTGATCTTTCCTTGATGAATTATGATCAATCAATGATCAAATGATGAATCCTTTGACAAAATATAGACTTTGACAAAAAAATTAATTTTTGTCTGTCTGTTGACTTTTTGGTCAAACGGGTCGTCTGTTGACTGTTTGAGCTGCTGACTATGCGTCTGAGCGAATTGAAGTTTGAAAATTTGTATGGTGGTACTTTGAGATATATGGAGGTCTATGAAATCCATTTGAGGTCTCAAAAACTTGTTCTCCTGAAAAAAACAAGAAACCCTAGTTAGGGACTGCTTGTGTAGGAGACAGTTAAGCGTACCTGATTTTTATGCAGTGCTGAGTCTCTGCTAATCATGTGATATTTAGAAGACTTCTAGGACAAAAACCTTGGAATTTTGAAATGCAAAATTTTGATTTGATTGATGGTACAAAACACGGAGAATTGCACTGTCAGCGGTTTGACTGTCAACTGACTGTTTAGAGTGAAAATTCAACAGTCAAAGTTAATATTTTTGTTGTTTTTGTTTTGTTTTTGTTTTGTTTTTGTTTAATGATGAAAATTTATTTACATGAGTGGTTAGTAAAACACAGACATAGTAAATAAATAATAAATACTGTATGCGAGCAAAATTACCAATAATGACCCTGAAAATCATTTAACGCACAGAAAAATAAATATTTAACTGGCAGAAAACACACAAAATATAATCTGGATAATTAAGCAACAGTACGACAAATAGTACGACATTCAATACTGACAGTACAAATATTACATACTACAATGAACAGTACAACGAGTAAACGGTACATTAAGAAATAAGAGATACGGCAAACTTTAGGAATGACGATTAATAACCCATGCTACAAACAGTAACATATAGATGATTGGGAGTGGCAACATCCCAGGTCCACATTTATCAGGGCTATGCAGACAGAAGAAAGACATGATTACCACCACGACGGTGATGATCATAAGAAAATACGTCTCAATCCGCTTCGCCATTTTTGCCGGGGGAAGAAGAGAGAATGAATATGAAGTAGAAATTTGAGAGATGAGTTAGAATTTGATGTGAGATTTTATGAAAAAAAAATGAGAGGTATTTATAGAATGAAAAGAAGGATAGAGACGTTGGGGAATGAAGTGATTCCGTACAAAAGGTAAATTTGAGTGGAAGTGAGATTTGAAAGAAAGTGTATGATAGTGTTGGAAAAAAGAAAGATGTATAGAATAAAGTTAGGATTTGATTTTGAAAGAAAGAGATTTGAAAAGAAAGGAAAAGATTTTGAAAATAATGGAATATAGTACAAAAATTAGTGGGAAACAAAAAATTAATAATAATTTACTTGTTACCAGTACAGTCCGAATCCCCGGACTATGCGCCTGCAAAAGATTTAACTCTGTACCAATTGCGTCAGTACTATTTATCTGTAAATAAATCTCAAATAAAAGCGTGCGTGAAGTATTAAACAGTAATTGGCGTTTGCGTAAGAATAAATTCAACAGCGAGCCAAAATACCGTATAAGAAAAATTCTAAAAACCAAGTATTCATAAATCAGGATATAAAAATCCAAGATTATATGAAACTCTTAATTTTTAGATTGAAGTTTTCTTGAAAAAAGATGCGGGCAAATTTTGGGGTATAACAATTAGTATCTAATATTAATACATTTCTCCCAATTAAAACAAAAATAAATATTAGGTTAATAGCTAAGAATTTTTTTTTTGAATATCCATTTTTTTTAAAAAAATTCCAAAAATAACTAGGTTTTCAAAAAAACTACATAAATGTCACTTTTTTGCTAAAAAATACACGTTGTCGCCAGGGGGGGTGGCGACAACAATGGGCCTGGAGAGCTGTCGCCATTGGGCCTGGCGCCCATGTGTTTTTTTTAGGTGTTGTCGCCACCCCCCTGGCGACAACACCCCCCCTTTATTTTTTTTTTCTTTTTTTTTTTGTAATTTTTTTTCTTTAACATTATTTTCTCTTAAATTTTTTTTATGTTATACTTTTCAATTATTATTTCAAAATGGATTTTTTAAATAATTATTTTTTTCATGGTATTATATTTTCGGTAATTTTTTACTTTCAATATTAATGTTTTCGGTACTATTTTCTCTTAAATCTTTGTAAATTTTATTGGTTCCAAATATTTTTTCCATGGTAATATTTGGTAATTTCTTTCAATATGTATCATGAACTTTTTTTTATTTAGTAATTTTTTTTGTGTTGTAACCCATAAAATTTATAAAAAAAAAGTTCATTTCATTGAAAAAGTAAATTACAAACATCATCGAAACTAATAACTATGTTGTGGAACTAGATCCACGATTGGGACATTTGGTCCTATTATGTCCTAGCTCACGACATATACCACACTTCCTCTGCATTTTTTCAGTTACGTCCATCTCGGTTCTAATACGCCTGCTGTTTGGTCGACCGCTTTTATTCCGACGCATTAAATCGTTATGCCAAACTGTTTCCCCCTCGTACACAGGCCAATATGCCTCCATTGCTACCACCGGAAAGTAGTTGTCGTATACGTTGAGCAACGTTGATACTTTATAAATTTCTGATACCAAAGATAATGCATCAAAGTGAGTATGTGAACATGCTGCAAGGACATGGGAGCAAGGCATGCGATATGCTTGAAATTGGCCACAGTCGCACCAACGACCTGGGATATTGACGCGATACTCTTGTCGTGGAAGCCCCTGGTTATGGTCAATTGTTTCTTTGACACTGAAGGTGTGGCCATGACGGTCGAACTCGGTCACTCGATGAGTGTTACCCTTGGCAGATTCCAGTTGTATATATTTCATGCAGACATCGCTATATACCTGTTGTGTTTGTAACACTGAATTCCACCTCTTACCTCGTGTGGCGAACAAAGTTGCCATCCGAAAATACGTAGCACTAACAATGGCAGTTACAGGTAGGTTTCGTATGCCTTTGAAAACCCCGTTCATTGATTCCACAAGATTTGTAGTCATGTGGCCCCACCTAGCCCCATCGTCGTATGACCTAGTCCATCTTGCTCTATCAATGCTGTCAATCCACCTCCCTGCATCTGGATTTGTCAACGCTATTTCTCGACGGTAGTATTGAAATCCAGGTTGGTTTAAGGCATACCCCGCGTTCACCAAGTGGTTCTTCAAAAATTTATCCTTGATCTCTCTCATAAAATTCTGTGCTATGTGCCTAATACAGTAGACATGCTTAGACGGAGGGTTGTGCCAACCATTTGCCGGATTGTTGTATGCGCTGTCAATAGAAGCGTGCCTGTCAGAAATCAAACAAAGATTAGGTTGTGGAGCGACTCTAGCTCGGAGATTCTTCAGAAAGAAACCCCAAGCAGCAGCTGTTTCTCCTTCTACCAAAGCAAATGCTATTGGAAAAATGTTGCTATTTCCATCCTGCGCGACCGCCATCAACAAAGTTCCCTTGTATTTCCCATACAGCCACGTTCCATCAATTTGAATAATCGGCTTGCAAAAACCAAAACCGACGATGCATGGTCGAAACGCCCAGAATAGTCTATGGAAGATTCCATTACCTTCGAGAGGGGTTCCGTCCTGGGACTGTGCCGGCAGTGTCTCCAATATACTAACAGTCCCCGGTGAATACAATTGCAGTGCAGCCAGGTAGCGAGGAAGTTGTTGGTACGATTCCTCCCAGTTGCCGTAGACTCTTTCAATTGCTTTCTGTTTCGCCAACCAAGCCTTTCTGTACGAAGGTCTGTATTTGAACACAGAAACGCAATGAGAAATAATTGTCTTCACCTTCAGGGATGGGTCAGTTTCGACCAGAGGAATGATGGTATGACATATCATGTCATGACTGAGTTTTCGATGATCTTGCGCCATGTTAGTGGTGACGCAGGTGTGGGCTTGAGATATCGAACGTATCACCCACGCGTTAAACTTCTTTCTGAACGATGCCTTCAGCATGTATCCACATTCCGGGTTTTTGCATGCAATAGTGACTCTCTCAGGATTTGATCGATCGGCTTTAAAATCAACACAATTTCCTAAGTGCCAATTTTTTATAGCCAACAGACAATCATCCTTCGAACGAAACGTGTCACCCTCTTTTAACTCCTCGCTTGACCTCATATATGGATTGTAGAACATATCGGACGATGGCTCGTCCTCTCCTAAATTAAGCGTTGTGAAATGTGCCGGAGGTGAATATGCATGTGTATCCGGTACTCGATCCGGTACTGGAACTTCTTCGTCACCTTCATCTTCGGATTCACGATTCACCAACTCATCAACAACATCTTCTATATCAGTTTCTTCGTCAATGACATGCTCGGGTTGTTGTTCGTCATCAACAAGAGGATCAATAACTTGTGACTGAATATTTTGCGAAGGAGCATTTTGTTCAACCACTATGTACAGTTCCAGATAATCATAACCAAAATGCTCATGGGTGAGGAACATGTTTTGAAACTCTAAGTCAGTTGTTATCTGTGATTGACAAAATATGACTGAGTTGTTAGGTTGAAGAAGGGGTTGTCGGTAAAATATCTGAGACACTTGTTCTCTTATTTCGGATTCGATTTTCCTTTTTAGATAAGAGAAATCTGATTGTCTATTTAGAGCAAAACGTGTTGAGTTTGTGTTTCTAAATAGAAAACCGTTTGTGTCGCAGTGGTATGTCTCACCATTCATATGAACACGAACTTTGAACTGCGAGGTGGATGCCATAATTTTGATATGTGTTTGTGAAAGAAGAAATGTGAGAATTGTGTTGTGTTGTAAAAGGAAGAAATGTTTGGGAAAGTTGTGATGGTTGTAAAAAATAGTATGTGAAGTAGTTCCTATATATCATGCAAGAAATCTTACACAAGGGTAATGCATGCAAGAAATGAAGCAATAATTCTGCACAAGATAGTAACTTTGACATGACTAATGCATGCCACAAGAGAATCTCGTCCCCACCTCTTACACAAGGGTAATGCATGCAAGAAATGAAGCAATAATTCTGCACAAGATAGTAACTTTGACATGACTAATGCATGCCACAAAAGATAGGGCTGCATGCATGAAGATAGGGGGAATCGTTGCAGGAATCTATCAGGAATCGCTTCAGGAATTATTACAGGCGCATGCTAGGGTACAGGAACTCGTTTCGGACGCATGCTAGGGACAGAAAACAGATGGGGACCATGTGGGGCCCTAATTTTTATTCTTCAAAATTATTGTTTATGTTTTTCCCTTGTAAATGAAACCCTAATTGTCCCTCTATAAATTAGGGTTTCTTGTGTGCATCAGTACACACACGAAAAAATGAGATCTCGAATAAGGCCAGATAGCACGCACCGGACTACTGAGCCTCCACCACCTGTAAGGCGTTTGGACTATCAACCTCCCATTGTTCGAAGGAACGGATACGTTATTTTCTCTGCCGTCAAACCTCCCATGCAGGTAATGTTTTGGAACATTCAATCCATGGACCAGCTTAAGAGAACCCTTCTCAGGTTTTTGGAGGGAGAGTGGAGTCAAGGCGAACAAATCAGATCTATCAAGAGACTTAGAACAAGGGGAGGTGCTTTTCTTGAAAGACAGCGTTGGTGGGAGACAATGGAGGACGACATTCAATGCACTCGAATGATGGAGGACAGAGAAGACATTGTCCTAACCGTTGTAATATCCTAGATGTTGCAGTTTCTTTATCATTTCAGCTACTTCTGTACCGTCCAATTAAATGCTCTGAGCATATATTAATGAAATGTTTTTTTAACATTACAAAGTTTCCAATTAGTATTTAAGTTATTAATAATTAGCAAAATTATTTTCCGCGGTATTTCACCCACTATAAATAAAGGTGTGTGTGTGTGGAGTTGAAGTACCAACTCTTTCTTCATTCTTACTGCAAACACAAAAAATGAACTCAGTTTGGGCTGTCGTTTTTTTTGAGGAAGGTAGTCACATGCGTGTCTGCCTTAACCCCCATTGGAATTTCCAGAGAATTGTTAGAGCCATCAACACTGGGTTTCGTCAACTAGATGGTCCGACCAGAAAAGTTAAACAGATAGATTACCGTTGTCCATACATTACGTTGACGGATAATAATCCAGAAGGCACCTACATGTATTACTGGGACCGTGTGAAAGACGATGTGGACGTGGATCTAATGTTTTGGACACACAGTGGAGAGGTTAACCGAGGCGTTGAAAATCCACTTGTTCTTGCAGTGATACTCGAGTAGTTTAGATTAAGTGTTGTTGTGTTTGTTGCAATGATCGAGCGTGTACTACAAGTTGTTATGTGTTATTTTCTTAGATGTTTTGGTTTCTGTGTTGGTTATTGTCAATGTACCTTTTTAATTAATGAATGAATTAATGTTTTCCATAATATATATATCTGCGCTAGTTTAATATAAAAGTCTCAAAATCTATTATAATTGTATGTTTTAAATGAATTAAAAATTATGATAATGCATGTCACAAATTATGATAATGAATTAAAATCTATTATAATATAAAATTCTCAACATCTAAATAAAAAATAAAAGTATATGATAAATCGGTGCATGCAATGGTTTAACATAATTTAGCATGACAAGAATGCATGCCTCTATAGCAATCTAGTCCCCCCACCACAGACATGACAAGACAAGACAATGCAGGGAATCTCGTCCCCACCACAGACATGACGGGACAAGACACTGCAGGGAATCTCGTCCCCACCACAGACTTGACGGGACAAGACACTGCAGGGAATCTCGTCCCCACCACAGACATGACGGGACAAGACACTGCAGGGAATCTCGTCCCCACCACAGACATGACGGGACAAGACACTGCAAGGAATCTCGTCCCCACCACAGACTTGACGGGACAAGACACTGCAGGGAATCTCGTAATAACCTATGCATTTTGGCTATAAATATGTTCCCAAACTTGTTCATTTTCTTCATCACCTCTTATACTTTCATCAGAGCAACTTATCATCAGAGCAACTTTGTGTTTCATCATCAACAAACATGTCTCTCCTAACTATGGGTCAAGAGCATCGAGGCACCATTGCAAACATTGCCACTTATGTAAGTTTGAGTAAACACTTAATTTTTTTTACTTAAATTTACTAATTTCAAATACTTATGGGAGGTGTTTTTTTTATAGGATGTCACGAGATTTAGGACCCGTGCTGGTAAGATGAATGCTCCTGACCCTTTGATTGTGGACTACGTTAAACGTGCGGGATTTGGTGAGGTAATGAACTTAACACATACCTCAGTTGATATGAAGTTTATATTAGCATTGTGTGAGCGTTGGAGGCCTGAGACTCATACTTTTCACCTTCCAATGGGTGAATGTACCGTCACTCTAGAGGACGTGTACATGTTGTTGGGTCTCAAAACAAATGGAAAGGCAGTGTATGGAAATGTCCAACAACCAAACGCCCTATGCGTCGAATTGTTGGGTGTGGATTTAATAGAGGGTGAGGGGCAACAAAGGGGTAGGGGCCAAGGTATAAAGCTTGCTGGCCTTCAGGAAGCTTATGCTGGGCTTCAATTGGATCAGTTTTCTGACGAAGAAACTATACTGCAGAAAACTAGGATGTATATTATGTTGTTGTTTGGTAGGTTTCTATTTCCCGAAGGCACGGGAAATAGTGTTAATTTTATGTACTTGTGTTTACTTGGGGACATTGATGCAATAAAGACATATAGTTGGGGTTCGGCTGTGTTGGCATACCTATATAGTTCCTTGTGCAAATGAGCAAAAAAGGATAGTTGTACATTTAGTGGATGTGCATTCTTGCTACAAGCATGGGCATGGTGGAGGATGCCGGTATTGGTCCCTGCAAATCCAAACAGTTACGCCTTCCCTTACGCTTCAAGGTAACTTTTGGATCTTATTTTAATTATTGCTTTTTATTCTATTATTATTTGTAACTATATTGATTTATATCTTTTAATGTGTTTAGGTTCAATGCACTCGGAATGGATTGGTCCAAAACGCCTGATTCCAAAATCATTTTCTACCGCCAGCTATTAGATCGACTAGGACCCCAAGAAGTAATACCTCTAAAAATGTCCATTTTCTAAATATATTTTTAAAAATAACTATCTTCTATATTCTGAAATTAATATTATTTGCTTTGCAGTTTATTTGGCGTCCTTACTTGGAATTGGACCACGTACCCGACCTTGACGAGGCGGCTATTTGGACAGCAAAATCACCCATCATACGGTTCACCACTGTGGAGATGCACCCGAGTGACCGTGTGAAGCTCCAATTCGGCATGCATCAAGGTATCCCTGACCCACCTGAGCCTGACTGTTTGGGACGTTGGCATCTTGCGGAGGTTAGCGAACAGTGGTACGTAAAAAATTACAAGTCCTTTGCCATAGATCAGCGTAAAATATGGGCTCGTCGATCAAAAACGGTTCTAGAATTTCCTGTGGCGCCGGGAGAAATGAAGTCAATTGTTGACTATGTAAACTGGTACAGATCCGTCACAAATCCTGAAATGATTGTGTCTGCCCCTTTCTATTTAGCTGACCCGCGAGCACAACCTCCATATTTTGGAGGACAACAACAACCACCACCAAATTACCACCAACAACAACAACAACCACCGCCACCAAATTACCAACAACAACAACAACCACCACCAAATTACCAACAACAACATTACCCACAACAACACCAACAACAACAACAACAAAGTTACCACCAACAACCAATGCAACCACAAACACCTTTTTACCAACAACATTCCCAACAACTCCACTAGTTTTTTCCATCCCAAACTCAACCACAAAATCAAGAATTCCATGCAGGGAGCTCTTCTAGATCATATTTCCAGGAATTCCATGCGGGGGGCTCTTCAAGATCACCACCAATGACCCCCGACATGGGCATAGAAGAAGAATACCCGCAATACACCACATTCGACCAACACACATCACAGTACCCCAGCCAACAATTTGACTTCAACACACCGCCACAACCATTGTATTTTAACCAAACCGGATCCACCACCAACTTCCAAAACTTCCAGGCTGCACCCACTAGGAGAAATTTTAACCCGCCTAGACACAGCTTCGACAGCGCCGCGGGCACCCGCCTATCCTATGGAGGGAATTCTATAGGTCAAGATGTTGAAGACCCAGGTTTCATTCAGGGACCGTCGACTATGGCACAAGACGAACCAAATAGAGGGGGGCGTCGTCGCGGAAATAGGGGGCATTACCAACTCGTGACCCGTCTACACGACCCATTCGGCAACCTCAATGTGGATCGTACCATGGTCCACGTGGCGCGCAATAAGATTTTTATTTGTATCGTGAATGTATTTTGTAATGTTTTTAATTATAATGTATTTGTATCGTTAATGTATTTTAATGTCTTTAATTTTAATGTATTTGTATTTTAATATATAAATATTTTAAAGAATGCTCAACTTTCAAAATAATGAATCCACCACCAACTTCCAAAAATAATTTTAACAAGATAGATAAAATAAAACAATATAAGAGAAATTATTGTTAAAAATTGTAGTTATTAAAAAAATTGTAGCTATTAAAAAAATTGTTGTTAAAAATTGTAGTTATTAAAAAAACAATATAAGAGAAATTATTGTTAAAAATTGTTGTTAAAAAAAAAAATACTAAAAAAAATACGAAAAAATAATATTAAAAAAATGTAGTTATTAAAAAAAAATACTGAAAATATTTTAAGAGAAATTATGTTAAAGAAAAAAAATAACAAAAAAAAAAGAAAAAAAAAATAAGGGGGGGTGTTGTCGCCATGGGGGGTGGCGACAACACCTAAATATTGCATGTAGGCGCCAATGGGCCTGGCGACGACGTTATGGGCCAAGTGTTGTCGCCACCCCCCCTGGCGACAACGTGTTGCAGATAGCAAAAAAGTGACATTTGGGGAATTATTTTGAAAAGTTGGTTATTTCTGAAATTTTTTTTAAAAAACTTGTTATTCAAAAAAAAAAATTCAATAGCTAACATCAAAGGTATAAGTTTTTTTATATAAACATCCAACCAAATCATAACCTTATGAGATTTTTAGAGACATTTACGAAATTATTCTATAAAAACCACATTTTCATGTGATATGACTGAATGCAAGTGTCAGAGAATATATACATTCTGAGTGGATGTTCACCAAATCTCAATCGTTAAAATAATTGATCACACATTTATATTAAATGAAATAAAATATTAATAAATATATGGCCTATTATTTCTCCTAAAAAATAGGCTATTTATAAGACCATGTGGTTGATGCTATTAATGTAACACCCCATACATAACTGACTAGTATATTATGCATGAAACGTTAAAATTGATATTGAGTACATACAAAAGCTAAGGATACAAGATGATCCATTTAGAATACAACATGAAATAATAATAATAATAATAATTACAAAACATGTGTCTTCAATGGGTCTTGCACAGTGGAAAGTCAAAACCAACGAGGTCTCCGAGCCATCACCACTTCCAAGTCTTCAGTCCAAACCTGCTACTGACCAAACACTACTAAACTGCACCTGAAAAAATATAAGTTGATTGGGGTGAGATTACTAAATCTCAGTGAGTCCTCATATCCTATGGGTTCACTCGGTTCTACAGGGTACATGCATCAACAACCGAATCCACCATTGAGTCGGGGTTATCCTCACATCCGGTACAAGTACGGAGAAAACAAGTGACTCGTCCACCATTGGACTTGCCTAAAACAAATACACATTGTATAGCAAACAAGTATGCAAACCCGCATCCACATACGGGGAATCCAGAAGTGTAAACAACCCCGGCTAGGATTATGGAATAAATGCATCCTCGATGAGTAACCTCCTGCCTATTTGTCAAGGGATTTGTACAAGCACACTGCAGGATGGTTAAAAGAGTCCACACAAGCTTAAATGGCCGTGCGATGATCTGGCCTAATTGGCGTCATTGTCCCGTTAACCTCCTTCACGCTAGTGAGTTACGCCGAGTACAAACCGCCACCTTGACGCCTGAGCCCATCGGGCGAAAGCCTAGTGTTAGTCTACGTGACTTCACTAGAGGTGAGTTACCTCATTATGCATTAGCCTACTTGGCCGCATAAACCCACCATACCGAGCACGCAAGTGTGTTAACGGCAAGTGAGTAAAACCCCGTACGGAAACTCACAAGCACACTGCAACGGTAGCTCAGATGCACACCATATCGAACAATACACATGAACGGGTTATTCCATTGGACTACACGGTCCGGGAGGGCTCATAGACTACACGGTCAGAGCAGCGTCCCAATCTAGCCTGCCGGCCACTTCGATTCAAGCATACAGAAATATGACATAAAGTCAAGGTCACAAACAAAGCAATCAATCCAATCATTTAACCAAAACGATGGACTCCATAGGTTTTCATGTATAAAACATAATGGCATAATGCTTTCAAATATGGGTATCACAATCATAATAAGCAATAAACAAACTATGCCATGCTTAACATAAGAATTATTAATCAATGATAGACATCAGTTCTCATACTAATTCATTGATTCACTAAGTGGGGTTCCACTATTGTTAAATCAAACATTCTGGTTTGGGGACCTATTTCATTAGATAGTACATGTCGCTAGCTTTCCAACGATATAAAGTTTGCGCGAAACGGACTTACGACGCAAAAGTTATGAATTTCCGAAGTTTTGGAAAATCTGCCCAACAGCAATGTAACGGGTTACATGAATCATGTAACCGGTTACATCACTGTAAAACTGCGTTTTTCACCCTTTTTCACACATGTAACCGGTTACTGACAGTCCCAAAAATCTGCAATTTATCAGTCCCTAACAAAAACCAATCCCAATCCCAATACCTATAACATTCCAAATACGAGTATCATCAAATTTTAGCAATCTATAGCATGCAAATGATCATAAGAACACATATTTGATCAATTAAATCACATACTACCAGCAATTATCACATAAACATGTTTTATCATCATAGATTCATGGATCATTCTCACAATTCCCTAACCCTAATTCTAACCCTTGCATGCTAATTCCCCAAGTCACTATCTAAGGACTCACCTTGCATCAATGGAGCTTTGGATGATGAACATGCTGCAATTGAGCTCCTCACTTGGCCAAAACTCCAACTCCAAATTCATCAAACCCGTATCCACTCTTTATCACACAATCAGCATGCATGTCCCAACTTCAAACTCGTTTTTCTCCTTCAAAACAGAAGCTATAAATGCGAACCATAGGTGCAAATCAAAGAGAAATTCGTTAGCTTTCCAATGGGACCAGAATCGTTACGATCGGAGTTACGAGTTGAGAGATATACCTGATTTAATGAAGGATGCTCTTAGGGTGCGAAAATGCAAAGGATGAACATGATTTTCTTCTTTCTTTCCATGCTCCTAAGCTCTCTCATTCTTCAAAATTCTGATTTGTAACAACTAACCAACCAAACATGCCCTTAATCCCATGCAATAGAGTTAAATGTCCATAATACCCTCCAACTAAGTGGTAATTACCAATATGCCACTTAGTTGGATTCTAACTAATCCACTATAATAATACACATTTCTTCTTAGTATCTCTTAATTATGCTTAGATTAATGTGGGATATTACATTCTCCCCCCCTTAAATTGAATTCGTCCTCGAATTCCTTTCAATCATCGCGAAAAACCAACTCTTCATATCTATCCAACCAAGGGAAAGAATGTTACTCACATTTCTCTTCAGATAATCTCACTACTCTGTCTGAGGGTCATTCCATACGAAGAAATATAATCCGCCAAAACACCTGTGTCCCACTATGCATGGTTAGAACCTTGACTCTCAAGCAACACGTCTATCCAGATACTTCGTCTTGACATATCTGGGGAAATATCCTTCTAGGGTCCTTGACCTTCACTGCTCTGCACTGAATCTCGAGAACTTCAAAAACTCTAATAATCCACTCATGTCGGATATCCTTCGTTTCATTCTCTGGTGTGTTCACCCTCGTTCAACAAACGTTACTGATTCACTCAGCTCATTGAATTACTTCCCATTTGAGAATTACCGCCACAACATCACTTCTGCGACAACACTTCAAATTATTCTCCACTCGAGTCCATACAATGACATTAGGTGATCTCCAAATTCCTCGGTCTTAACCTCTGGTTCCCAAAGTCTTAGGATGATTGTTCCAAATTTATCTTTACTTATACAACTGTTACCGTAAACCGCGAAGGTGTAATCGTCTTGCGACTATCGCCTTGACATTCGACAACTTCGAACAAGATTTTACTGATAAGACGCGAAATTCAACAACTGACCTGTAACCATTGTACCAGTCTTCCTGTACAATCATAGTACACAAGGCATAACCACAAAGAACTTGCGCCAACTGAATGTCCTCTCTAGCCTTCTGCATTTCGACGGTCTGATACTCAGTCCAACCCTTGTGACTTGCAAGCTAAACTGATGACCTACGAACGTCGGACTGCATGCCATCCACAAAAAGTATTCCCAAGTTGGCCCATACACAACACCTCTCGAGTTATGGTGATCCTTGAGAAACTAGAACGAACGAAACGCTGCTTCGACAATTTCCCTTAGAAAGATACTTTCATCCCAACGTAAAATCCTACAAATAGTCCGTTCGTTCCTACCTCAGACTTATCTGATTCTTCCTTGATCCGTTGCGCTACTCTGATCCCAACAAGTCACACACCTTGAAATCCTCTGAGTCATATTATATCCATAATTCACTTAGTTCCCATTAATACACAATAATTCCTTATCTACAGTCGTCCAATTACAACACGTGCCAGAACTCTATATACATCCATCATCGACTACTACTCTTTGAAGTTGCGTACTTTCCAGAATCAAGCTTCTACTTACTCTGTCATTCCATATAGTTCATCTACCACAACTTAGGTACACGTTTCATCCTCAGGACATTGAAACCCAAATACTCACTGACTTAGAGGTTCTTCCCTGTCACTGATTTCCACAGCGTACAACTGCTATGTTTTTCATTCCAACAAATCTTTGTTACTCAACCGGTATGTCGAACCCTTCACGACGTACTGCAGCTCATGATAACTCTAGCAGTTTTACACAACTTCTACCCAACCATACACCTTCATTCTCTTAGCGTAGTATCACCTCTGATAACTCGTGTGACTTACTGATATAACAATCCTCCCATAGCCACACTTTATTCACACAGTCATCTAATGTCTGTTCTACCTCTGACCTAAACTGAACTGACTTCCTCGGCACCTGCATCCTTCATTGTAGTGCTTCCAACGGTCTGAGTGTAGCCACAATGAAAGAAATTGCACCTTGCACTTCGAACGTCTCCTTTATAGACTCCTCAAAAGTTCTCAAACCAAAAAGCCTATGCTTTACCAAGACTAACACTTCTCCGTTCAGAGTATCTAGCAATACCTTACCGGACACATCACACATCGAGCCGATCCAAGATACAACTTGTATATTCCATCACCGGTCGCCAATGGTACATGATAGCCACTCACCATGCTGACCAGGATATCATGACCGCACATGAGTCCCACCCTAGACACTCATGCAAAATTTCCAACTTAACACTTCATGAAACGAGAACGTCCCCAAGGTACAATCTGATACTAACTCACGCGATCACGATCACTTAGGGTCTCCATAAGTATAGTATTGGATCTTGATCCATTTCACCATCGGCTGTCTAGTTATTCCTCTACTATCGAGCGTGACGTATGGATCCTCATCCCACATACCTTATGAGAGTCTGGATCTGTGTCTCACGAGTGCCAAATCAGAATTCTACCTTGAGCTTCAGATCACCTTTGTCCCACACATGTCAGAAAAAGATGGCTCACGCATCTTTGTGCACGATAGCGATACTGTGGCATTATACCCGTCTGGTAGTGCCAACATGGTGGTCTAACTCGGAGGCCATGTATCAGGTAAACTACCTCAGTGGCGTATAATGACCCCCACGAGTATCCTATGGTCACAACCGACAAGTGGCTGAACAGGCTTCCAATAGGCTCATCGTTCCTCAAGTCCTTCGAATCTCACTCCTCAGGATGCTAAAACCTGAGAGTGCTACACACCAAGGTTTACTTACTCGGAAAGCCAACACGGCAAGAACGAAGATTTGAAGTTCAACCTCGGATCACCATGCAGTGCACGTACCCACTCGTCCCACGCATGCATGAGATTCCAAGGATAATTCAGTCCAGATAGGAATACTATGGTTCCTAACAACCAACTCAACTGCGATCATCCTACTGACGTTTCAGATAGATCTTAGTTCTTACTCGCCTGAACGCCCAACGCCAAGCGTAGTTCTATGGCTTCACTCGGGGTCAGACGAACAACAACTAACAAGAACTTAGGTTACTGCATTTCACGCTTCTACATCATTTCATATTCCATCTAGCGTAGTTCTAGAACTTAAATATAAAATGATAAGAACAGAAATACATATCCTCTTCTATCGACCGAATATTCAAACCTTACCCAATCGTAAGTTACCACACTCATACACTCTACTAACCTTCACTAGGAAACTACTCTCGCTTATGGTACTTCAAGTTGGACCAGGATCTAATACTTCATCCATCCAATTACTGTCCGTACCAGCGCAATTAGAAAGGTCTAACTCTTCTGTCCGCATTTCCAGAGGCCATTCTGTCCTATCAGCTCATCAGTCGCACTTAACACCGGCAGCATCATCATTACTGAATCCTACTAATTCACAGCTCAACACTTTCGGAGAATCTTACTTTACAAGGCTCCTACTCAATATTATTTGGATTTCCCTTGCTATTACCAAGACTTAGAGAAAGCTTCACTTCGTTCAGTCAAAATCCTGGGGGTTCTAGCTATCTCCATTCCACACCTTGACAGTTTGGGTATCACTACTTCGTGTCGAATGCTCTCCTTAATCTTGATGACTCCAATATCATCCACTTAAAACATCCAACAACTTAGGTTCACAACCTTGCAGGTTTTACGAGTCCTCGTGGCGGCTCTGCCGTAATTCTACTGTCTCACACTCAGTCGATGAGTTGATCAAGTTCAACAACTGAATGAGATTTCAGTAAAATCAGGCTAGCAACGCACACTTGAGAGGAGGAAAAGGAATTGCTAGTGATGTCTCATGGCTCGGCCGAGAATCGACCAGCTCTGATACCAACTGTAACACCCCATACATAACTGACTAGTATATTATGCATGAAACGTTAAAATTGATATTGAGTACATACAAAAGCTAAGGATACAAGATGATCCATTTAGAATACAACATGAAATAATAATAATAATAATTACAAAACATGTGTCTTCAATGGATCTTGCACAGCGGAAAGTCAAAACCAACGAGGTCTCCGAGCCATCACCACTTCCAAGTCTTCAGTCCAAACCTGCTACTGACCAAACACTACTAAACTGCACCTGAAAAAATATAAGTTGATTGGGGTGAGATTACTAAATCTCAGTGAGTCCTCCTATCCTATGGGTCCACTCGGTTCTACAGGGTACATGCATCAACAACCGAATCCACCATTGATTCGAGGTTATCCTCACATCCGGTACAAGTACGGAGAAAACAAGTGACTCGTCCACCATTGGACTTGCCTAAAACAAATACACATTGTATAGCAAACAAGTATGCAAACCCGCATCCACATACGGGGAATCCAGAAGTGTAAACAACCCCGGCTAGGATTATGGAATAAATGCATCCTCGATGAGTAACCTCCTGCCTATTTGTCAAGGGACTTGTACAAGCACACTGCAGGATGGTTAAACGAGTCCACACAAGCCTAAATGGCCGTGCGATGATCTGGCCTAATTGGCGTCATTGTCCCGTTAACCTCCTTCACGCTAGTGAGTTACGCCGAGTACAAACCGCCACCTTGACGCCTGAGCCCATCGGGCGAAAGCCTAGTGTTAGTCTACGTGACTTCACTAGAGGTGAGTTACCTCATTATTCATTAGCCTACTTGGCCGCATAACCCCACCATACCGAGCACGCAAGTGTGTTAACGACAAGTGAGTAAAACCCCGTACGGAAACTCACAAGCACACTGCAACGGTAGCTCAGATGCACACCATATCGAACAATACACATGAACGGGTTATTCCATTAGACTACACGGTCCGGGAGGGCTCATAAACTACACGGTCAGAGCAGCGTCCCAATCTAGCCTGCCGGCCACTTCGATTCAAGCATACAGAAATATGACATAAAGTCAAGGTCACAAACAAAGCAATCAATCCAATCATTTAACTAAAACGATGGAGTCCATAGGTTTTCATGTATAAAACATAATGGCATAATGCTTTCAAATATGGGTATCACAATTATAATAAGCAATAAACAAACTATGCCATGCTTAACATAAGAATTATTAATCAATGATAGACATCAGTTCTCATACTAATTCATTGATTCACTAAGTGGGGTTCCACTATTGTTAAATCAAACATTCTGGTTTGGGGACCTATTTCATTAGATAGTACATGTCGCTAGCTTTCCAACGATATAAAGTTTGCGCGAAACGGACTTACGACGCAAAAGTTATGAATTTCCGAAGTTTTGGAAAATCTGCCCAACAGCAATGTAACGGGTTACATGAATCATGTAACCAGTTACATCACTGTAAAACTGCGTTTTTCACCCTTTTTCACACATGTAACCGGTTACGTCAACCATGTAACCGGTTACATGACTGACAGTCCCAAAAATCTGCATTTTATCAGTCCCTAACCAAAACCAATCCCAATCCCAATACCTATAACATTCCAAATACGAGTATCATCATATTTTAGCAATCTATAGCATGCAAATGATCATAAGAACACATATTTGATCAATTAAATCACATACTACCAGCAATTATCACATAAACATGTTTTATCATCATAGATTCATGGATCATTCTCACAATTCCCTAACCCCAATTCTAACCCTTGCATGCTAATTCCCCAAGTCACTATCTAAGGACTCACCTTGCATCAATGGAGCTTTGGATGATGAACATGCTGCAATTGAGCTCCTCACTTGACCAAAACTCCAACTCCAAATTCATCAAACCCGTATCCACTCTTTATCACACAATCAGCATGCATGTCCCAACTTCAAACTCGTTTTTCTCCTTCAAAACAGAAGCTATAAATGCGAACCATAGGTGCAAATCGAAGAGAAATTCGTTAGCTTTCCAATGGGACCAGAATCGTTACGATCGGAGTTACGAGTTGAGAGATATACCTGATTTAGTGAAGGCTGTTCTTAGGGTGCGAAAATGCAAAGGATGAACATGATTTTCTTCTTTCTTTCCATGCTCCTAAGCTCTCTCATTCTTCAAAATTCTGATTTGTAACAACTAACCAACCAAACATGCCCTTAAGCCCATGCAATAGAGTTAAATGTCCATAATGCCCTCCAACTAAGTGGTAATTACCAATATGCCACTTAGTTGGATTCTAACTAATCCACTATAATAATACACATTTCTTCTTAGTATCTCTTAATTATGCTTAGATTAATGTGGGATATTACAATTAACGATTGAGATTTCGTGTATGAATTTTAGGCTTACACTTGGTGTCAATGGATCCTCCCTCACACACACACACACACACACACACACACACACACACACACACACACACACACACACACACACACACACACACACACACACACACACACACACACACACACACACACACACACACACACACACACACACACACACACACACACACACACACACACACACACACACACACACACACACACACACACACACATATATATATATATATATATATATATATATAATGCAATTTTAAATAAAGAACAAGATGATGACACAATTTCTTGTTTGTTAAACATTAGATAAAATGCATACCATTTTGGATTAGACATAAATAATGTATAGTTTTTAAATTTCTTAGGATATTGCGTGTCTAGGTTTTCAATTCTTAGAGTAGTTTATCATTTATCCAATTGGTAGCGATATAATACGTAATGTTAGGTTTTGTTAGAATTGCGGCTTAATCGAGATTTAGTGGTGCTTAAATTTTGAGAAAATGTTGAGTTAGAACTCAGTGATATTGATTTGTTGTTTAAGCTCACCTAATGAAATATACAGGTGAATCCATTGATTACCTTTTGTGTTTCATCACAAAACCATCTTTGGAATTTATGAATTGATTAAGTGTTAACGTGATCAAAGTTCAAACAAAAATATTATCTTCATATATTCGCTTTAAACCTTCCGTGCGCATTTTTTGAAAACCTCTGACAATTGAATTTAGAGAGTGATCAGACTTTTATAATTTTCTAAAAGGGTCTATTCACCCCTCTAGACCGTTTCATTACTCCATATTCACTCAACACTTTCCTCATCTCTTTCTGCCATAACATCTCTATTTTCATATAATAAGTACAAATGAGCCTTATGAAAATAGAATATAAATTTATTGTTATTTTAAAAAAATTATGAAATATATTTTTTTCAATCAATTTCAAATCGAAGATATTTTGATTTGAAAAAAATTTAATCTCTATATTAACCCAATTTAAAATTATATTTTTAGTCTGTTTAAAAAAATTTGGATGTTTTAGTCTCTCAAATATTTTTCTTTATCTTAAAAACCTTCGATATTTTTGTAACAATGGAAAAAACTTACAAAACAAATCACAAGAAAAAAAAATTGTGGCAAAAAAAAATGAAAAACAAAACTTCTTAAAAAATAACATAACCTAGGCTGAATTTTAAAATATATATAGGAACTAATAATTTATTCAATCCTATAATTATATATGTTACAGGGTACGCACACATTTTTTCTCTCCAAAACGATTTGTTTTTTGACCTGATAGATAGTCTAGAAGGGAAGTTACAATTCATAACTAATCTAGAAGGAAAATTACAATCCAAAATTATATTCCAATGGATAAGATCGACATCTCCGACATTCAAAACAATTATAAATACTCTACCACATTATTAACCCCTTCCTCGCAAAACACATATCCCTAATAGTGGTGCACAAAGAATCTGCATCCTCACCTTTTCCATGAAACTCGAATCGTCCAAACTCCAAAAATGATACCTTAGAAAATAATCCTAGTAAATTTTCTACACACTCAAATAAACCTTTTACCATGGTGTGAGAAATTATAATAGGGTTATTTTCTGAGGAATCATTTTTGGAGTTTGGGGGGTGGAGTTTGAGGGAAAAGATGAGGATGAAAATTCATAATGTACCATTATTAGGGATATGTGTTTTACCAGGAAGAGAATAACAATGTGGTAGGGTATTTGTAGTTGTTTTTCATGTGGGTGATGTGGGTATTACCCATTGGAACTTCAAGTTGGATTGTTATTATTTCCCTTTTAGGTAAACTATGGATTGTAACTTCCTTTCTAGATTATCTATTATGTAAAATAACTATTCCTTTTGTAGAGAAACATACTTCCATACTCTCTAAGATATATAATTATTGATTTAATAAGTTATTATTTCTTATGAACATTTTGAAATTCTCTCTCTCTTATGTATTTTCTTAGAAGTTTTGTTTTTAAAATTTTTTTGCCATCAATTTTATTTCTTGCGAGTGGTTACGTAAGTCTTTTACATTAGTATAAAAAATGGGAAAAACTTGTAAGATAGAGAACTCGGACTAAAACATCCCATTTCTTTTTTTATAAATAAAAGACTAAAAAGTAATCTAAAATATTTATTTGACCAAAACAATATTCATTCTTATATTTTATGTCATAGTTAAATGAGAGAAAAATATATATATTATAGAGATTATAGATATTTTAAATCAAAGTCTTTGTTTAAAAAATTAATTACTCTTTTTCAATATTATATTGGTTAGCTAAATAGATTTCATAATTGTTTTTAAATAAAATAAAATAAAGATTTTCTTTCCATATTCATTGTATGGACATGTTATATGAATATAGAGATGTAATGGTAGAAAGAGGTGCGGGTAATTGTAAATTGGATATGAAAAATGAGTTTGAGTAAGTATTAGTATCTAATATTAATACATTTCTCCCAATTAAAACAAAAAAAATATTAGGTTAATAGCTAACATCCAAGGTATAAATTTTTTTATATAAGCATCCAACCAAATCACAACCTTATGAGATTTTTAGAGACATTTACGAAATTATTCTATAAAAACCACATTTTCATGTGATATGACTGAATGCAAGTGTCAGAGAATATATACATTCTGAGTGGATGTTTACCAAATCTCAATCGTTAAAATAATTGATCACACATTTATATTAAATGAAATAAAAAATTAATAAATATATGGCCTATTATTTCTCCTAAAAATAGGCTATTTATAAGACCATGTAGTTGATGCTATTAACGATTGAGATTTTGTGTATGTATTTTAGGCTTACACTTGGTGTCAATGGATCCTCCCTCACACACACACACACACAGATATATATATATATATATATATATATATATATATATATATATATATATATATATATATATATATATATATATATATATATATATATATATATATATAATGCAATTTTAAATAAAGAACAAGATGATCACACAATTTCTTGTTTGTTAAACATTAGATAAAATGCATACCATTTCGGATTTGACATAAATAATGTATAGTTATTAAATTTCTTAGGATATTGCGTGTCTTGGTTTTCAATTCTTAGTGTAGTTTATCGTTTATCCAATTGGTAGCGATATAATACGTAAGGTTAGGTTTTGTTAGAATTGCGGCTTAATCGAGCTTTAGTGGTGCTTAAATTTTGAGAAAATGTTGAGTTAGAACTCAGTGATATTGATTCGTTGTTTAAGCTCACCTAATGAAATATACAGGTGAATCCATTGATTACCTTTTGTGTTTCATCACAAAACCATCTTGGGAATTTATGAATTGATTAAGTGTTAACGTGATCAAAGTTCAAACAAAAATATTATCTTCATATATTCACTTTAAACCTTTCGTGCGCATTTTTTGAAAACCTCTGACAATTGAATTTAGAGAGTGATCAGACTTTTATAATTTTCTAAAAGGGTCTATTCACCCCTCTAGACCGTTTCATTACTCCATATTCACTCAACACTTTCCTCATCTCTTTCTGCCATAACATCTCTATTTTCATATAATAAGTACAAATGAGCCTTATGAAAATAGAATATAAATTTATTGTTATTTTAAAAAAATTATGAAATATATTTTTTTCAATCAATTTCAAATCGAAGATGTTTTTATTTGAAAAAAATTTAATCTCTATATTAACCCAATTTAAAATTATATTTTTAGTCTCTTTAAAAAAATTTGGATGTTTTAGTCTCTCAAATATTTTTCTTTATCTTAAAAACCTTCGATATTTTTATTACAATGGAAAATACTTACAAAACAAATCACAAGAAAAAAAAAATTGTGGCAAAAAAAAATGAAAAACAAAACTTCTTAAAAAAATAACATAACCTAGGCTGAATTTTTTAAAATATATATAGGAACTAATAATTTATTCAATCCTATAATTATATATCTTACAGGGTACGCACACATTTTTTCTCTCCAAAACGATTTGTTTTTTGACCTGATAGATAGTCTAGAAGGGAAGTTACAATTCATAACTAATCTAGAAGGAAAATTACAATCCAACATTATATTCCAATGGATAAGACCGACATCTCCGACATTCAAAACAATTATAAATACTCTACCACATTATTAACCCCTTCCTCGCAAAACACATATCCCTAATAGTGGTGCACAAAGAATCTACATCCTCACCTTTTCCATGAAACTTGAATCGTCCAAACTCCAAAAATGATACCTTAGAAAATAACCCTAGTAAATTTTCTACACACTCAAATAAACCTTTTACCATGGTGTGAGAGACCATGAAATCTCTGTTTCCTTCCACCATGGAAAAAAGGTTATTTGAGTGTTAAGAAATTATACTAGGGTTATTTTCTGAGGAATCATTTTCGGAGTTTAGGGGGTGGAGTTTGAAGGAAAAGATGAGGATGAAAATTCATAATGTACCATTATTAGGGATATGTGTTTTACCAGGAAGAGAATAACAATGTGGTAGGGTATTTGTAGTTGTTTTTCATGTGGGTGATGTGGGTATTACCCATTGGAAGTTCAAGTTGGATTGTTATTATTTCCCTTTTAGGTAAATTATGGATTGTAACTTCCTTTCTAAATTATCTATTATGTAAAATAACTATTCCTTTTGTAGAGAAACATACTTTCATACTCTCTAAGATATATAATTAATGATTTAATAAGTTATTATTCCTTATGAACATTTTGAAATTCTTTCTCTCTTATGTAATTTCTGAGAAGTTTTGTTTTTAAATTTTTTTTGCCATCAATTTTATTTCTTGCGAGTGGTTACGTAAGTCTTTTACATTACTATAAAAAATGGGAAAAACTTGTAAGATAGAGAACTCGGACTAAAACATCCCATTTCTTTTTTTATAAATAAAAGACTAAAAAGTAATCTAAAATATTTATTTGACCAAAACAATATTCATTCTTATATTTTATGTCATAATTAAATGAGGAGAGAAAAAGAGATATATTATAGAGATTATAGATATTTTAAATCAAAGTCTTTGTTTAAAAACTTAATTACTCTTTTTCAATATTATATTGGTTAGCTAAATAGATTTCATAATTGTTTTTAAATAAAATAAAATTAAGATTTTCTTTCCATATTCATTGTATGGACATGTTATATGAATATAGAGATGTAATGGTATAAAGAGGTGCGGGTAATTGTAAATTGGATATGAAAAATGAGTTTGAGTAAGTATTAGTATCTAATATTAATACATTTCTCCCAATTAAAACAAAAATAAATATTAGGTTAATAGCTAACATCAAAGGTATAAGTTTTTTTATATAAGCATTCAACCAAATCATAACCTTATGGGATTTTTAGAGACATTTACGAAATTATTCTATAAAAACCACATTTTCATGTGATATCTGAATGCAAGTGTCAGAGAATATATACATTCTGAGTGGATGTTCATCAAATCTCAATCATTAAAATAATTGATCACACATTTATATTAAATGAAATAAAAAATTAATAATTACATGGCCTATTATTTCTCCTAAAAAATAGGCTATTTATAAGACCATGTAGTTGATGCTATTAACGATTGAGATTTTGTGTATGTATTTTAGGCTTACACTTGGTGTCAATGGATCCTCCCTCACACACACACACACACACACACATATAAATATATATATATATTTATATATATATATATATATATATATATTATATATAATTCAATTTTAAATAAAGAACAAGATGATCACACAATTTCTTGTTTGTTAAACATTAGATAAAATGCATACCATTTCGGATTTGACATAAATAATGTATAGTTATTAAATTTCTTAGGATATTGCGTGTCTTGGTTTTCAATTCTTAGTGTAGTTTATCGTTTATCCAATTGGTAGCGATATAATACGTAAGGTTAGGTTTTGTTAGAATTGCGGCTTAATCGAGCTTTAGTGGTGCTTAAATTTTGAGAAAATGTTGAGTTAGAACTCAGTGATATTGATTCGTTGTTTAAGCTCACCTCATGAGATATACAGGTGAATCCATTGATTACCTTTTGTGTTTCATCACAAAACCATCTTTGGAATTTATGAATTGATTAAGTGTTAACGTGATCAAAGTTCAAACAAAAATATTATCTTCATATATTCGCTTTAAACCTTCCGTGCGCATTTTTTGAAATCCTCTAACAATTGAATTTAGAGAGTGATCAGACTTTCATAATTTTCTAAAAGGGTCTATTCACCCCTCTAGACCGTTTCATTACTCCATATTCACTCAACACTTTCCTCATCTCTTTCTGCCATAACAATCTCTATTTTCATATAATAAGTACAAATGAGCCTTATGAAAATAGAATATAAATTTATTGTTATTTTAAAAAAATTATGAAATATATTTTTTTCAATCAATTTCAAATCGAAGATGTTTTGATTTGAAAAAAATTTAATCTCTATATTAACCCAATTTAAAATTATATTTTTAGTCTCTTTAAAAAAATTTGGATGTTTTAGTCTCTCAAATATTTTTCTTTATCTTAAAAACCTTCGATATTTTTATTACAATGGAAAATACTTACAAAACAAATCACAAGAAAAAAAAATTGTGGCAAAAAAAAATGAAAAACAAAACTTCTTAAAAAAATAACATAACCTAGGCTGAATTTTTTAAAATATATATAGGAACTAATAATTTATTCAATCCTATAATTATATATCTTACAGGGTACGCACACATTTTTTCTCTCCAAAACGATTTGTTTTTTGACCTGATAGATAGTCTAGAAGGGAAGTTACAATTCATAACTAATCTAGAAGGAAAATTACAATCCAACATTATATTCCAATGGATAAGACCGACATCTCCGACATTCAAAATAATTATAAATACTCTACCACATTATTAACCCCTTCCTCGCAAAACACATATCCCTAATAGTGGTGCACAAAGAATCTGCATCCTCACCTTTTCCATGAAACTCGAATCGTCCAAACTCCAAAAATGATACCTTAGAAAATAACCCTAGTAAATTTTCTACACACTCAAATAAACCTTTTACCATGGTGTGAGAGACCATGAAATCTCTGTTTCCTTCCACCATGGAAAAGAGGTTATTTGAGTGTTAAGAAATTATACTAGGGTTATTTTCTGAGGAATCATTTTCGGAGTTTAGGGGGTGGAGTTTGAAGGAAAAGATGAGGATGAAAATTCATAATGTACCATTATTAGGGATATGTGTTTTACCAGGAAGAGAATAACAATGTGGTAGGGTATTTGTAGTTGTTTTTCATGTGGGTGATGTGGGTATTACCCATTGGAACTTCAAGTTGGATTGTTATTATTTCCCTTTTAGGTAAATTATGGATTGTAACTTCCTTTCTAGATTATCTATTATGTAAAATAACTATTCCTTTTGTAGAGAAACATACTTTCATACTCTCTAAGATATATAATTAATGATTTAATAAGTTATTATTCCTTATGAACATTTTGAAATTCTTTCTCTCTTATGTAATTTCTTAGAAGTTTTGTTTTTAAATTTTTTTTGCCATCAATTTTATTTCTTGCGAGTGGTTACGTAAGTCTTTTACATTAGTATAAAAAATGGGAAAAACTTGTAAGATAGAGAACTCGGACTAAAACATCCCATTTCTTTTTTTATAAATAAAAGACTAAAAAGTAATCTAAAATATTTATTTGACCAAAACAATATTCATTCTTATATTTTATGTCATAATTAAATGAGGAGAGAAAAAGAGATATATCATAGAGATTATAGATATTTTAAATCAAAGTCTTTGTTTAAAAACTTAATTACTCTTTTTCAATATTATATTGGTTAGCTAAATAGATTTCATAATTGTTTTTAAATAAAATAAAATTAAGATTTTCTTTCCATATTCATTGTATGGACATGTTATATGAATATAGAGATGTAATGGTAGAAAGAGGTGCGGGTAATTGTAAATTGGATATGAAAAATGAGTTTGAGTAAGTATTAGTATCTAATATTAATACATTTCTCCCAATTAAAACAAAAATAAATATTAGGTTAATAGCTAACATCAAAGGTATAAGTTTTTTTATATAAGCATTCAACCAAATCATAACCTTATGGGATTTTTAGAGACATTTACGAAATTATTCTATAAAAACCACATTTTCATGTGATATCTGAATGCAAGTGTCAGAGAATATATACATTCTGAGTGGATGTTCACCAAATCTCAGTCATTAAAATAATTGATCACACATTTATATTAAATGAAATAAAAAATTAATAATTACATGGCCTATTATTTCTCCTAAAAAATAGGCTATTTATAAGACCATGTAGTTGATGCTATTAACGATCGAGATTTTGTGTATGTATTTTAGGCTTACACTTGGTGTCAATGGATCCTCCCTCACACGCACACACACACACACACACACACACACATATATATATATATATATATATATATATATATATATATATATATATATATATATATATATATATATATATTATATATATATATATATATATATATATATATTATATATAATTCAATTTTAAATAAAGAACAAGATGATCACACAATTTCTTGTTTGTTAAACATTAGATAAAATGCATACCATTTCGGATTTGACATAAATAATGTATAGTTATTAAATTTCTTAGGATATTGCGTGTCTTGGTTTTCAATTCTTAGTGTAGTTTATCGTTTATCCAATTGGTAGCGATATAATACGTAAGGTTAGGTTTTGTTAGAATTGCGGCTTAATCGAGCTTTAGTGGTGCTTAAATTTTGAGAAAATGTTGAGTTAGAACTCAGTGATATTGATTCGTTGTTTAATCTCACCTCATGAGATATACAGGTGAATCCATTGATTACCTTTTGTGTTTCATCACAAAACCATCTTTGGAATTTATGAATTGATTAAGTGTTAACATGATCAAAGTTCAAACAAAAATATTATCTTCATATATTCGCTTTAAACCTTCCGTGCGCATTTTTTGAAATCCTCTAACAATTGAATTTAGAGAGTGATCAGACTTTCATAATTTTCTAAAAGGGTCTATTCACCCCTCTAGACCGTTTCATTACTCCATATTCACTCAACACTTTCCTCATCTCTTTTTGCCATAACATCTCTATTTTCATATAATAAGTACAAATGAGCCTTATGAAAATAGAATATAAATTTATTGTTATTTTAAAAAAATTATGAAATATATTTTTTTCAATCAATTTCAAATCGAAGATGTTTTGATTTGAAAAAAATTTAATCTCTATATTAACCCAATTTAAAATTATATTTTTAGTCTCTTTAAAAAAATTTGGATGTTTTAGTCTCTCAAATATTTTTCTTTATCTTAAAAACCTTCGATATTTTTATTACAATGGAAAATACTTACAAAACAAATCACAAGAAAAAAAAATTGTGGCAAAAAAAAATGAAAAACAAAACTTCTTAAAAAAATAACATAACCTAGGCTGAATTTTTTAAAATATATATAGGAACTAATAATTTATTCAATCCTATAATTATATATCTTACAGGGTACGCACACATTTTTTCTCTCCAAAACGATTTGTTTTTTGACCTGATAGATAGTCTAGAAGGGAAGTTACAATTCATAACTAATCTAGAAGGAAAATTACAATCCAACATTATATTCCAATGGATAAGACCGACATCTCCGACATTCAAAATAATTATAAATACTCTACCACATTATTAACCCCTTCCTCGCAAAACACATATCCCTAATAGTGGTGCACAAAGAATCTGCATCCTCACCTTTTCCATGAAACTCGAATCGTCCAAACTCCAAAAATGATACCTTAGAAAATAACCCTAGTAAATTTTCTACACACTCAAATAAACCTTTTACCATGGTGTGAGAGACCATGAAATCTCTGTTTCCTTCCACCATGGAAAAGAGGTTATTTGAGTGTTAAGAAATTATACTAGGGTTATTTTCTGAGGAATCATTTTCGGAGTTTAGGGGGTGGAGTTTGAAGGAAAAGATGAGGATGAAAATTCATAATGTACCATTATTAGGGATATGTGTTTTACCAGGAAGAGAATAACAATGTGGTAGGGTATTTGTAGTTGTTTTTCATGTGGGTGATGTGGGTATTACCCATTGGAACTTCAAGTTGGATTGTTATTATTTCCCTTTTAGGTAAATTATGGATTGTAACTTCCTTTCTAGATTATCTATTATGTAAAATAACTATTCCTTTTGTAGAGAAACATACTTTCATACTCTCTAAGATATATAATTAATGATTTAATAAGTTATTATTCCTTATGAACATTTTGAAATTCTTTCTCTCTTATGTAATTTCTTAGAAGTTTTGTTTTTAAATTTTTTTTGCCATCAATTTTATTTCTTGCGAGTGGTTACGTAAGTCTTTTACATTAGTATAAAAAATGGGAAAAACTTGTAAGATAGAGAACTCGGACTAAAACATCCCATTTCTTTTTTTATAAATAAAAGACTAAAAAGTAATCTAAAATATTTATTTGACCAAAACAATATTCATTCTTATATTTTATGTCATAATTAAATGAGGAGAGAAAAAGAGATATATTATAGAGATTATAGATATTTTAAATCAAAGTCTTTGTTTAAAAACTTAATTACTCTTTTTCAATATTATATTGGTTAGCTAAATAGATTTCATAATTGTTTTTAAATAAAATAAAATTAAGATTTTCTTTCCATATTCATTGTATGGACATGTTATATGAATATAGAGATGTAATGGTAGAAAGAGGTGCGGGTAATTGTAAATTGGATATGAAAAATGAGTTTGAGTAAGTATTAGTATCTAATATTAATACATTTCTCCCAATTAAAACAAAAATAAATATTAGGTTAATAGCTAACATCAAAGGTATAAGTTTTTTTATATAAGCATCCAACCAAATCATAACCTTATGAGATTTTTAGAGACATTTACGAAATTATTCTATAAAAACCACATTTTCATGTGATATCTGAATGCAAGTGTCAGAGAATATATACATTCTGAGTGGATGTTCACCAAATCTCAATCATTAAAATAATTGATCACACATTTATATTAAATGAAATAAAAAATTAATAATTATATGGCCTATTATTTCTCCTAAAAAATAGGCTATTTATAAGACCATGTAGTTGATGCTATTAACGATTGAGATTTTGTGTATGTATTTTAGGCTTACACTTGGTGTCAATGGATCCTCCCTCACACACACACACACAGATATATATATATATATATATATCTATATATATATATATATATATATATATATATATATATATATAATGCAATTTTAAATAAAGAACAAGATGATCACACAATTTCTTGTTTGTTAACCATTAGATAAAATGCATACCATTTTGGATTTGACATAAATAATGTATAGTTTTTAAATTTCTTAGGATATTGCATGTCTAGGTTTTCAATTCTTAGTGTAGTTTATCGTTTATCCAATTGGTAGCGATATAATACGTAAGGTTAGGTTTTGTTAGAATTGCGGCTTAATCGAGCTTTAGTGGTGCTTTAATTTTGAGAAATTGTTGAGTTAGAACTCAGTGATATTGATTCGTTGTTTAAGCTCACCTAATGAAATATACAGGTGAATCCATTGATTACCTTTTGTGTTTCATCACAAAACCATCTTTGGAATTTATGAATTGATTAAGTGTTAACGTGATCAAAGTTCAAACAAAATATTATCTTCATATATTCGCTTTAAACCTTCCGTGAGCATTTTTTGAAATCCTCTAACAATTGAATTTAGAGAGTGATCAGACTTTCATAATTTTCTAAAAGGGTCTATTCACCCCTTTAGACCGTTTCATTACTCCATATTCACTCAACACTTTCCTCATCTCTTTCTGCCATAACATCTCTATTTTCATATAATAAGTACAAATGAGCCTTATGAAAATAGAATATAAATTTATTGTTATTTTAAAAAAATTATGAAATATATTTTTTTCAATCAATTTCAAATCGAAGATATTTTGATTTGGAAAAAATTTAATCTCTATATTAATCCAATTTAAAATTATATTTTTAGTCTCTTTAAAAAAATTTGGATGTTTTAGTCTCTCAAATATTTTTCTTTATCTTAAAAACCTTCGGTATTTTTATTACAATGGAAAAGACTTACAAAACAAATCACAAGAAAAAAAAATTGTGGCAAAAAAAAAATGAAAAACAAAACTTCTTAAAAAAATAACATAACCTTGGCTGAATTTTAAAATATATATAGGAACTAATAATTTATTCAATCCTATAATTATATATCTTACAGGGTACGCACACATTTTTTCTCTCCAAAACGATTTGTTTTTTGACCTGATAGATAGTCTAGAAGGGAAGTTACAATTCATAACTAATCTAGAAGGAAAATTACAATCCAACATTATATTCCAATGGATAAGACCGAAATCTCTGACATTCAAAAAAAATATAAATACTCTACCACATTATTAACCCCTTCCTCGCAAAACACATATCCCAAATAGTGGTGCACAAAGAATCTGCATCCTCACCTTTTCCATGAAACTCGAATCGTCCAAACTCCAAAAATGATACCTTAGAAAATAACCCTAGTAAATTTTCTACACACTCAAACAAACCTTTTACCATGGTGTGAGAGACCATGAAATCTCTGTTTCCTTCCACCATGGAAAAAATATTATTTGAGTGTTTAGAAATTATACTAGGGTTATTTTCTGAGGAATCATTTTTGGAGTTTGGGGGGTGGAGTTTGAGGGAAAAGATGAGGATGAAAATTCATAATGTACCATTATTAGGGATATGTGTTTTACCTGGAAGAGAATAACAATGTGGTAGGGTATTTGTATTTGTTTTTCATGTGGGTGATGTGGGTATTACCCATTGGAACTTCAAGTTGGATTGTTATTATTTCCCTTTTAGGTAAACTATGGATTGTAACTTCCTTTCTAGATTATCTATTATGTAAAATAACTATTCCTTTTGTAGAGAAACATACTTTCATACTCTCTAAGATATATAATTAATGATTTAATAAGTTATTATTCCTTATGAACATTTTGAAATTCTTTCTCTCTTATGTATTTTCTTAGAAGTTTTGTTTTTAAAATTTTTTTGCCATCAATTTTATTTCTTGCGAGTGGTTACGTAAGTCTTTTACATTAGTATAAAAAATGGGAAAAACTTGTAAGATAGAGAACTCGGACTAAAACATCTCATTTCTTTTTTTATAAATAAAAGACTAAAAAGTAATCTAAAATATTTATTTGACCAAAAAAATATTCATTCTTATATTTTATGTCATAATTAAATGAGGAGAGAAAAATATATATATTATAGAGATTATAGATATTTTAAATCAGAGTCTTTGTTTAAAAACGTAATTACTCTTTTTCAATATTATATTGGTTAGCTAAATAGATTTCATTATTGTTTTTAAATAAAATAAAATTAAGATTTTCTTTCCATATTCATTGTATGGACATGTTATATGAATATAGAGATGTAATGGAAGAAAGAGGTGCGGGTAATTGTAAATTGGATATGAATAATGAGTTTGAGTAAGTATTAGTATCTAATATTAATACATTTCTCCCAATTAAAACAAAAATAAATATTAGGTTAATAGCTAACATCAAAGGTATAAGTTTTTTTATATAAGCATCCAACCAAATCATAACCTTATGAGATTTTTAGAGACATTTACGAAATTATTCTATAAAAACCACATTTTCATGTGATATGACTGAATGCAAGTGTTAGAGAATATATACATTCTGAGTGGATGTTCACCCACTACAAAAAAAAAAAAAGTCTCCTGCCACGGCCAAGAAACTGAGGTTATATGCAAAATAACCGTGGCGTAACGCTGAGGCCACGGTTTGGCCACAAAAATCCAACTGTGGAATATGCGGCCGTGGCCTAAAGTATAGTCCACGGTTTTTTGGTATATACCACGTTTTTTTTGACATCCGTTGCTTTTATAGGTCACGGTTTAGGTAGTTTGATTAAGGCCGCTGTTTATATTTGCCATGATTACAGAACTGTGGCCATACGATAAAGCCACGGTTTCAGTTTAACGTTTAACATACAGTTTTGGTTCAAGATATAGCCACGATTTGGTTATGACCGCAGATTTAAAACCGTTGTCATATGTTATGCATTCTAAACCATTTATCTTGCCACATTTTATTTCTGTATCATTACATATTAAATCATCAAATTAACATGCTTTGCAATATTCTTTCCTAAATTTCTACAAAAAAGTTAGTTTATTCAGCCTATGATAAAAGAACTGTTTTGGCCAATGCATATAAATTTAAAAGGCATGTGTTAGTATTGTGTAGTCTGAGAAACTACACATAATCTTTAAAGACAGGAATGAACAGATATACATGAAACTCAAATCGTTAAACATAATTTCTAGAAGATTAAACATTCAATATCTTCTTGAAACCATGTTGAATCCACTTTCCATCCAACATTCTATATCTTCTTGAAACCATGGACGCAGAAACAGAGTAGACACTGAAGTAGGAGGCACTGAATGGGCATGGATAATCATAGTTGCAGATAGCAACTGAGTGGCTGCCTGAAAATAGAAAAAAGATTGAGTTTATAAAAATATAGATATTTTAATCTCATTAGATATTTTATATATCTCATTCCATGATAAAAAATGAAAAGATCACTTAATTTCAAACTCAATTATAAACCAATTTACCAAATCAGTTCATAGATATTTTAATCAAAAGCTAACCCAAAACACACATAACAAACTAAGCTAGAATTAGCAAATTTAGATTCAGCCGAAATCACACATAATTGATTAACTAAAACATATTTTAGTAAATTTTAGTTGAGCTGAATTATGAAGAAACTTTATTTTGATAATAAACTAAGCCACAAAGGTTCTAGAATTGAAAGTCGGAAGAATTGCAACTTTAGAATAAGAAGAAAAGATAATGAACGGATGAAGTTTTAGTATGCCCCCATATATGACTAAATAATTTTATTTTGAACTCTATTAAGACTCTTAAATATTTATAAGCCAGTTAGAATCATATATGTCAGTATATGATAATATGAAAATGAGTATAGATATAGTTTTTATATCACTTTCATTATCATATTTTCTAACCCAAATGGTAATAATCATGTGATCCAAACACAACCTTGGCACAATAGTTGGAGTGGCGCTACTCTGTGTCTAGAAATCCACAAGTTTGAGTTGTAGAATTAACCTTTTACTAGTGCACAATAAGGCCATCACATGGAGTTTATAGCACCAGGTTGTCTAAACTCTAAATAAACCATTATTAAACCCTACTTACAAGTTCCAAATTCTAAACTACAAATGCATTACAAACTAACACAATAATCACAAATATCATTTCATCACATATCTTTAGAACTGCGATAGATTTGCTTTATGAAACCACCTCCAGGATACACACACAAAACATCAATAAAATAACAAGGTACCCACCATAGAGTAATTAAACATATAAAAAGCAATGTCTAAAGATATATTAGATACCTCCCACTGTGCGAAGGGTCATAAACTGGGTACCATGGCATCATTGATTGCAGCCTCTCAAACTTCGGCTTCGTTTTGGTCCACGCAGTTCCCTTTTCCACAACCAGAATCCAAACGAGTTCGTATTGACTCTCTATCCTCGTTGACTCTTGACGCAAATCTTGATACATTTGTTCAAAAATCAATAGCTCTTGGTCAAATATATGGTGCAAGTTTGTATGTAAAGCAGAAATCATTCTTCCTACCTCAATGCTAACCTAAAAACAGATAAAATAACTTGAGTTGAACAGAAAAATGATTATGAAGTATAGATTAGTTGATTCAAATGGTCCAATAAACAACACTAGGAATAAGAGTGGAAGCAGTCAATGTTTCAGGTGCTTCATGCTCAATATACTCAGAAGGAAGCTCATGAAACTCAACAATGCAATTAACAACATTCAACAATGCTATCACTCATCAAACACTTGATGGATAAAAGCAGTTAGTAACATACTGCAAAATCAAATAAAACAGTTAGTTTCTTATGAAATTAATATGCATGAATTCATAAATATCTATCTACATCTTCATAAATATCCATCTTCACTGAGAATATTAGGGTCAAGCAAAACCTCTGTTTCATCCTCCAAACTATTCTAGAATATTCTTGGACAGAGAAAGAGAGACGTCTTATTAGATTATAGTAGCAGTATCCATCTTATTAGTTAGAAAACTCTAGAAGGCTGTTATAACAACCTCGTGCTGAGCTGTCACTGAGTCACACTACTAGAAATTTGGCCTACGGCCACGCTAAAATTTTCCACAGCTCAAAAACTGTGGCCACATATATGATTTGGCCATGGTTATCAAAGCGTAGACGTATGTTATAGAATATTGATTCCGGAGTGTAAAACTGTGGCCTGTACTTCAATTGCCACGGTTATATAACGGTAGATATTTTAAACCGCAACTAAAAAACCGAGGCCTATAATTTTCAGTTCAAACTGTGGCCAAAACCCCAAAAAAAAAACCCTCCAAAAGTTCCCTCTTTTTTTTTTTAATTTCCCTCTATCTTTTAATATTTTCTTTTCCATTATAATTTTCACTTCAAAATGTAACTCAAGCCCAAAAACACATACCCCTCCAAAATTTCCCTCTTTTTTTTTTCCCTCTCATTAATTATTTTCTTTTCTAATTTATTTAGCTTCTCTAATTAATTATTTTCTTTTTTAATTTTTTTTAATTAAAAAAAAGGAGAAAATTTTAAAAACGTAAATACAATATGTTTACATTCTCTTAACTCAAAGTTTGGATTCTGAAAACCTAGAAGGAAAAGAAAAGAGGAGGAGCCTCTCTCTCCCGTCCTCACGCTCTCCGCTCTCTCTTCCGCAACGAACAACAACATCAGCGGCGCTTAATAAAGCTCAACCATGGTAGCTTTTTGTTCTCATCATCATCTCTCTTGCGAGCGACAACAACAACGATGGTCTTCGGTTCTCTCTCTTGCGAAAACGATGACAATAACAGAAAAATCTCTCTCTCGGTTTCTCACGGCGGCCATGGAATAAGCTCGAAGAATCTCACATACTCACGAATCCAGGTATGCTTCTTCCGAAAATTTTCATTTTCCTCTCTTGGAGGGAGGTTTTGATCTAATTGTGTGTTCTGAGATCTGGTTTTGGTTTGTGTTTGTATTTTTCATTTTCTTTACTTCACATGCTCTTCTTTATTTCTTCGTCGTTTCTCTTGATTCCGTTTCTCAATTCTTTCTATTCATCAATTTTCATTTCATGACTATTTCAGTTCAAGATTTTAGTGTGTTCTTTAGTTTCGCTGATTGCGATTTTGTTGATTTGATTTTAACTTGTGTAGATCTATCTGGAGCATGTGTGGTGAATGCTGAATGGCGAAAGTAGCTACACCAAGTGCCATGCCTCCGAGTTCTCGTGGAATTTCATCGGTACCTCTAAAAGGTGCTTCTATTGCTAAAAGAAAGACGCCTTCAGAACTTAGGGTTAGTTTTCGGGCTCCCAACCCTAGTTTATTTATTCTAGTATTTATAACTGACATTTAATTCTGGTAGAGGAGTTTTTTATTGATGTTTATGCCTAACTTCTTGGCAGGGAGAGCAGTTGAAGCGGGATATTTTTGTGGACTATACTGATGAATCTCCGACCTCGGCTGGTTCCTCGAAGTTAGTTTCAATAGCTTCTTACTCAATTCATTGTTTTATAGTTTGTTGAGGATTTACTTGATTTGTCACTTTATGTTTGCAAAGCTGCTGAGGTGGGTAATAGATTTAAAAAACCAGGATTGTTTAAGGCCCCGAGATACAATGACACACAGCTTGATGATGTATTTTCTGCCAAGAAGCCGAGGTTTATAGGTGCGTCTGGGAAGGAAAATGTAAAGGTTAACCTTTATTTTCTACCAATTGAAGATGTTGTGATCTGTTCTAGTCAAATGGACTGGCTCAGGCTTACTCAAACTCATCCCAACCTTGCAGGTGCAGTCATTCTGTTGATCCTATTTTTTAATAAAAATATCTCATTACTTAGGAGTTTTGGAAGACAATAGTACATGAATGAATGAATAGCTACTGGTTGATTATTATAGTCGAAACTTGAGTATAAACTGCATGCTGTCAGTTTCTGGACACACTTACTGTCCTAATTTCCAATCTTTATCCTTCCTTTCAACAATAGTACCCCCTCTTTATAGCTGAACCCTTTGCGAGTTTCCTGATATTCTTTCATAGCCTGAATGATGCAAATTAACTTGACATCTCAGTGAACCTCGTCGATAATTTTTTGACGTCCCTCCCAAACTGGTTTGGAATTACTGCAAGTATTTATGCTCTTTATACCTATTTGAATTTAAACGACCACAGTGGTTAGTACACATCTTAATTGATAATTTCATAATATATGAAATGATATTTCAGATTCTTACTCTTAATCTTTCTTTAACACGTTTATATTTTCTTTGGCCAGTGTGAACCAGTTGGCAGAGTTGCAGATATCATTCAAATTTCAGCATTCTTGTGCCGCCAAGTAAATATTTGTCACATTTAATTTCAATACCATAATAGTTGTACTATCACTATCAAATTTAGTAAATGGGCCAACATCATCTGTTTCATTTATTTGCTTCTAATGACAAACACAATCATTGATTATTCCGATTAAAGTAGCACTCCTGAAATGCCTCGATGTCTTTTCGCTGCCTCTGTGTGTGGATAATTAACTTTTGGCCTATTGATAAGCTCAAAGTGTATACATTTTCCTTATACAATGCTTGTCTTGCACTAAATTTTCAGTTTTCCTTTGCAGGTTCAAGCAAGGGCATGAAGAGAAATATTTCGACCATCAGCGCCGTAAGTTGAATTCCATCGCTAAATTATGACTTATTGATAAGTTAAAATATTTTCTTCTAATTTCTTGCATAATGTAGGTGCTAATGAACCACTCAAGTCTACCAAAAATGGACATACATGAAAGTGTGTGGAAGTATATACTTATTGTCATAGGAATTGTAGTGATTGTCGTTTTGGTCGTAGTTCTTCTTTGCCTTTGGAAAAAACTAGCAGCTAAAATAAGTAAACCTTGGAACACAGACATAAGTGGACAGTTGCAAAAGGCTTTTATTACAAGTACTAGTTCATATAAGTGAATAACACAAACTATAGACCTTAGTGAATGAAATATTGTGTTGATAACAATGTCTTTTTTCATGTTATGAATTAATGTAGGTGTTCCTAAGTTGAATAGAGTAGATTAGAGACAGCATGTGAAGATTTCAACAATATTGTTAATAGTTTTGAAGCATGCACTATATTCAAAGGAACATTGTCTACAGGTATGAGTTTGTTTTCCTGGTGCCTTTGTTTACAGGTATGAAATATGTTCAGACTGCTCCCATGGTTCTGCGGATCATTTCAATTGGTGGAATAAAGTAAGTTCTACAGCTTCTCTGCCCTTTTGTCAAGGAGACATAACTCATATTTTCAATTTTAAGTTACAAAAATAACCAGGAGAAGTAGTTTCAGCTGACATATTCTTTATTATTTTTTCAATGTTTCTTAGTACATTGCGAAACCAATTGAAAACTCTCGATCCAATGATGTTCATGGGAAATTGTGAAGGACCTAGTGTTGTTAGACAAGAAAAACATAAGAAAAATAAATCAAATGTTGTGCCAGCCCTACATGCTGTAAAATGGCAGCGGATCATACTGGATGAGGTCAATTTTGACTTGATGTCAGTTTCTTTGTTTTGAAAATGATAAGTTTTCTTTCTTTCATTTTACTGACCATTTTATCTTACATTTATCAAACATCAGGCACACTATATAATATCACTCAAGCAGTGTTTGCTTTAGAATCTACCTACAAATGGGCATTAAGTGGCACTCCATTTCAGAATCGTCCTGGAGAGTTGTAACCTCTGGTAACTCTGTAATGTACCGGACTTATGCTTTAAAGATATTTTAATAGAAATTTCAGACTTATGCTTTAAAGACTTATGCTTTAAAGATATTTTAATAGAAATTTCATGTACCGGACTTTGCAAAGATATTTTTGGGAAATTGCGTCATTCTGAAGAACTAGGAAATCTTGTCAACTGGGTGAGTTTCGCTACTATGGTTTATGATTTAGTCTTAAACGTTGTTTCTGTTAAACATCAAAACATGACAAATTGTAAATCAAAACTAACATAGATACTCGTTAACTTGCTAGGCTTCTGAGTACTTAAATGATAGAAGAAGCATAAGCTATATGATTGATCCAAGTTTACAATCATTCAAAGACAGCGAACTCGACGTGATCTGTGAGGTGATTCAAGGGTGTATTCAACCTGAACCGAAGTTAAGGCCAACAATGAAAGACATAACTTCGAAATTTAGAGAAGTGGTTAATGTGTAACACCAGAGCAAGCTTCTCCAAGGCTTTCTCCATTATGGTGGGCTGAAAAGATGTCATAAAGAGATGTTTGAAATTTGTTATGAACCTACTTGTGTTTTTTCAACATTACTAAAACTCATTCAAAACAATTGTCAACAATAGATATTTGTATCATTTGATGCAGCTGGTAATAATTATTGGTTTTTGATTATTAATGCATGTATATATATATATATATATATATATATATATATATATATATATATATATATATGACATATTTATGTAACGATACAGAAATAAACTGTGGCAACATTAATGGTTTAGAATGCATAACATATAACCACAATTTTAAATCTGTAGTCATAACCAAACTGTGGCTATATATTGAACCAAAACTGTATGTTAAACGTTATACTGAAACCGTGGCTTTATCATATGGCCACAGTTTTGTAATCATGGCAAATATAAACCGCGGCCTTAATGAAGCTATATAAACCGTGGTCTAAAAAATCCACGGTTGTCAAAAAGGCGTGGTCTATACCAAAAAACCGTGGACTTTACTTTAGGCCACGGCCGCATACTCCACAGTTGGATTTCTGTGGCCAAACCGTGGCCTCAGCGTTACGCCACGGTTATTTTGCATATAGCCTCGGTTTCTTGGGCGTGGCAGGAGACCTTTTTTTTTGTAGTGTCAGTTACACTCAGTTCAACTCAAGCATTCTATAAAACGCAAGCTAGCTATTCATTGTAACTAATCTTCACTTTTTCTGTTCAATTCAATAACAAATTTCTACTTCTTTCACTAATGATGAATATGCATTCATCATCTTCTTTTCTGTATTATAGTATCATGAGCCAATGATCCATCTCCGTGGCTTCCATTGAACCTGAACAATCTTCTCCACCGAAATTGAACAATCATCTCTCCTTTTCACATGGCTGCTCACTACTCTCTCAGATTCAGTTCTTCCTAGAGTTGTTAGATGCGTCCACGCACTTGAAATATGGACAGCCATAGATCAGTTACAAAGAACGCGGATCTATGTGAAGTCGTCCCAACTTTGCTATGAACTCGAGTTTATCGAAAAAGGAGACCCCGCCGTTGCGCAGTACCTAGGTCGCATTTAGTATATGGCAGACATTCTTTAATCAATTGGAGATCCAATCTCACATCACGATCAGTTGGAGAGGATTCTCGGTGGACCTCAAACTGAATATCAAGCGCTAAGGTCTATCATTCAGGATCGTGATGATCCATGTCCAATGATTGTTGCTGAAACGATGCTTCTGTCACATGAAGTTAGGTTAGATATGGAAAATCGCACTCCAATTCATGAACCTCTATCTGTAAATGTTACTCAAGACAATACGACACCACTGCTTAACTCTGACTCGATGGCCTCTCAAGAAGCTCAGTCACAAATTACAAGTCAAGAGTCCTAACAGTAATTTGATGGATCTCGTGGTGTTAGTGGAGGTAGATTCAGCAACTTTAGAGGTAGTGGTGGTAAAAATGGAGGTAGGACTCGCATGCAGTGTCAGATTTACTTCAAGATAGGACATGATGAAATAATTTTCTATCATCTTAACCTTCCTCTTCCAAGAAGATGGAGAGTGACATTGTTTTAATCATCTTAAGAAAGTTACATCAATTTAGTCCGTCAATAAATAAAAAATGGCATCAACTCAGCCCCTCAATCACAAGAAGTTGACATCAATTTAGTGCCCCAATAAGGAAATGAAAGTAATTTAGTCCTTAATTTCACAGTTTGTGCACAGAAGGATTTTTTTTGTTAATTTCTATTGTTGAGGGACTAATAATGTCACTTATATTTCAGACTAAAGTGATGTCAACACATAATTTCAAAGAAATAAGTGGATTATTAAACTTTTTTCTTTGTTTAAACACCTTGAAGATAAATAAGTTTTGAACAGCTTTACAGAGAGAGGTTTATTACTGGTAGAATAATTCTCTTCCGGTAGATATGCTTGGAAGGTGTGCTGGACGAGGAATAGGAGAACTCAGAACAGCGCCTCTACTGAAATAATCAAATTCATGACTCTGTTCAGCATCACTGACTTTTGTTGGTGTCTCAACCTGCTTATTCATGCAATGATAGAATACAGATGAAAGTATTGCATTACACAATTTGAGTTTACTGAATGTATCTCAGCATAGGGATACGAATTTGCATCTTGAGTTGTCTCTTGTATATGTATCCATAGTAAATGGATTGTGAACCAAGTGCTACAGTTACAAAGGTATACAGCTGCATATCAATACATCAGTAAAAATGTAACATCGTACAGTCTAATTGAGAAATGGAAATTCATATAACAATAACGATTTCCTAGGTAACATAACTCATTATTCTTCAGCTAGAGTCCTTACCACTGCCATATATAACTGAGTTGGAAGCTGCATAAAGAAATAAAAGAAGTCAGCAAACCCTAATCACGTATAAAGTGGGATTATTGGTTCAAAGTCCTTTACTCACATGTAAAGGACAACAATCATCACAAACCCTAAATTAAAAATAAAGAAATCTGGGAATGAATGAGTGAGAGAAGTGAGAACAAGAAATATAATACAGTTCGAACTTCACTTTGCATCATCACGACATCAGTTTCGATCCTCATCTCATTCTACATCGAACACGACCCTGCAACATACAATAATTCAGCATCAATAACATATCGTCATTACCATCATTCTACAATAGCTTCACGCAAAGAAATAAACAGAAATGAATAATAAATCAAGGAGAGACTGAACGGAGACGAATTGAGAGAGGGATATCGGAGAAGACGGCTGGGAGCATTCCTCCGTGTTGCGTTTGGATGTTCAGGGAGAGAGGGAGAAAACGAGAGAGGGAGATGGAGAAATCGAGAGAGGGTTTTCGTTTTTTTGAAGCGGCTGAGTGGATGAATGGTAAGTGAGAGAGTTGTGTGAGGGGTTCTTGATTGAGAAGTAGGTTTTAGGGTTTAGAAGAACAAAATTAGGATAGCCTTATTATTTACATTTTTAATTTTTTTCTTTTTTTAATCTAAAAAAAATTAGAAAAGAAAATAATTAACAAGAGGGAAACTAAAAAAAAAGAGGGAAATTTTTGGCGGGATATATTTTTTTGGGCTTGGGCCACAGTTTGAGTGAAAATTATAATGCCGCAGTTTTTATTTGTGGCTTAAAATATCTACAGTTTGTTAACCGTGGCAAAGAAAGAAAAGGCCACAGTTTCACACTCCGGATTCAATGTTTCAAAACATATGTCTACGATTTAAAAACCCTGGCCAAAGCTTGTATGTGGCCACAGTTTTTGAATTGTGGAAAAATTTAGCGTGGCCGTAGGCCAAAAATGTTGTAGTGACCAAATCTCAATCGTTAAAATACTTAATCACACATTTATATTAAATGAAATAAAATAAATAAATATATGACCAATTCTTTCTCCTAAAAATTAGGCTATTTATAAGACTATTTGGTTGAATGCTATTAACGATTGAGATTTCGGGTAAGTATTTTAGGCTTACACTTGGTGTCAACGGATCCTGCCTCATATATATATATATATATATATATATATATATATATATATATATACATATATATATATATACATATATATATAATGCAATTTTAAATAAAGAACAAGATGATCACACAATTTCTTGTTTGTCAACTATTAGATAAAATGCATACCATTTTGGATTTGACACAAATAATGTATAGTTTTTAATTTTCTTAGGATACTGCATGTTTAGGTATTCAATTCTTAGCGTAGTTTATCGTTTATCCAATTGGAAGAAATTTATTACGTAAGGTTAGGTTTTGCTAGACTTACGGCTTAATCGAGCTTTAGTGGTGCTTAAATTTTGAGAAAATGTTGAGTTAGAACTCAGTGATATTGATTCGTTGTTTAAGCACACCTCGTGAAATATACAAGTGAATCCATTGATTACATTTTATGTTTCATCACAAACCATATTTGGAATTTGTGAATTGATTAAGTGTTAACGTGATCAAAGATCAAACAAAAATATTATCTTTATATATTCGCTTTAAACCTTCCGTGCGCATTTTTTGAAAAACCTCTGAGAATTGAATTTAGAGAATGATCAATTTTTTATAATTTTCTCAAAGGGTCTATTCACCCCTCTAGACCGTTTCATTACTCCATATTCACTTAATACTTTCCTCATCTCTTTCTTCCATAACATCTCTATTTTCATAAAATAAGTACAAATAAGCCTTATAAAAATAGAATATAAATTTATTGTTATTTAAAAACATTTATGAAATCTATTTTTTTCAATCAATTTCAAATCGAAGATACTTTGATTTCAAAAAAATTTAATCACTATATTAACCCAATTTGAAAATATTTTTTTCGTCTCTTTAAAAAAATTTGGATGTTTTAGTCTCTCAAATGTTTTTCTTTATCTTAAAAACATTCGGTATTTTTATTACAATGGAAAAGACTTACAAAAAAAATCACAAGAAATAAAATTTGTGGAAAAAAATGAAAAACAAAACTTCTTTAAAAAATAACATTACCTAGGCTGAATTTTAAAATATATATAGGACTAATAATTTATTCAGTCCTATAATTATATATTTGACAGGGTAAACACACATTTTTTCTCTCCAAAACGATTTGTTTTTTGACCTGATAGATAGTCTAGAAGGGAAGTTACAATTCATAACTAATCTAGAAGGAAAATTACAATCCAACATTATATTCCAATGGATAAGACCGACATCTCTGACATTCAAAACAATTATAAATACTCTACCACATTATTAACCCCTTCCTCGTAAAACACATATCCCTAATAGTGGTGCACAAAGAATCTGCATCCTCACCTTTTCCATGAAACACGAATCGTCTAAACTCCAAAAATGATACCTTAGAAAATAACCCTAGTAAATTTTTTACACACTCAAATAAACCTTTTACCATGGTGTGAGAGACCATGAAATCTCTGTTTCCTTCCACCATGGAAAAAGGTTATTTGGGTGTTTAGAAATTATACTAGGGTTATTTTCTGAGGAATCATTTTTGGAGTTTGGAGGTGGAGTTTGAGGGATAAGATGAGGATGAAAATTCATAATGTACCATTATTAGGGATATGTGTTTTACTAGGAAGAGAATAACAATGTGGTAGGGTATTTGTAGTTGTTTTTCATGTGGGTGATGTGGGTATTACCCATTGGAACTTCAAGTTGGATTGTTATTATTTCCCTTTTAGATAAACTATGGATTGTAACTTCCTTTCTAGATTATCTATTATGTAAAATAACTATTCCTTTTGTAGAGAAACATACTTTCATACTCTCTGAGATATATAATTAATGATTTAATAAGTTATTAGTCTTTATGAAAATTTTGAAATTCTTTCTCTCTTCTGTAATTTTTTAGAAGTTTTGTTTTTAAATTTTTTTTGCCATCAATTTTATTTCTTGCGAGTGGTTACGTAAGTCTTTTACATTATTATAAAAAATGGGAAAAACTTGTAAGATAGAGAACTCGAACTAAAACATCCCTTTTTCTTTTTTTATAAAAAAAGACTAAAAAGTAATCTAAAATATTTATTTGACCAAAAAAATATTCATTCTTATATTTTATGTCATAATTAAATGAGGAGAGAAAAATAAATATATTATAGATATTATAGATATTTTAAATCAAAGTCTTTGTTTAAAAACTTAATTACTCTTTTTCAATATTATATTGGTTGACTAAATTGATTTCATAATTGTTTTTAAATAAAATAAAATAAAGATTTTCTTTCCATATTCATTGTAATGGTAGAAAGAGGTTCGGGTAATTGTAAATTGGATATGAAAAATGAGTTTGAGTAAGTATTAGTATCTAATATTAATACAATTCTCCCAATTAAAACAAAAATAAATATTAGGTTAATAGCTAACATCAAAGGTATAAATTTATTAATATAAGCATCTAACCAAATCATAACCTTATGAGATTTAGTAGAGACATTTACGAAATTATTCTATCAAAACCACATTTTCATGTGATATGACTGAATGCAAGCGTCAGAGAATATATACATTCTGAGTGGATGTTCACCAAATCTAAATCGTTAAAATAATTGATCACACATATATATTAAATGAAATAAAAATTTAATATATATATGACCTATTCTTTCACCTAAAAAATAGGTATTTATAAGACCATTTGGTTGAATGCTATTAACGATGGAGATTTCGTGTAAGTATTTTAGGCTTACACTTGGTGTCAATGGATCTCCTGCCTCATATATATATATATATATATATATATATATATATATATATATATATATATATATATATATATATATATATATATAATGCAATTTTAAATAAAGAACAAGATGATCACATAATTTCTTGTTTGTCAACCATTAGATAAAATGCATACCATTTTGGATTTGACATAAATAATGTATAGTTTTTAATTTTCTTAAGATACTGCATGTTTAGGTTATCAATTCTTAGCGTAGTTTATCATTTATCCAATTAGTAGCAATTTATTTTGTAAGGTTAGGTTTTTTTAGAATTGCGGCTTAATCGAGCTTTATGTTGCTTAAATTTTGAGAAAATGTTGAGTTAGAACTCAGTGATATTGATTCGTTGTTTAAGCACACCTCATGAAATATACAAGTGAATCCATTGATTACCTTTTGTGTTTCACCACAAAACCTTCTTTTGAATTTGTGAATTGATTAAGTGTTAACGTGATCAAAGTTCAAACAAAAATATTATCTTCATATATTCGCTTTAAACCATCCGTGAGCATTTTTTGAAAAACCTCTGACAATTGAATTTAGAGAATGGTCAAACTTTTATAATTTTCTCAAAGGGTCAATTCACCCCTCTAGACCGTTTCATTACTCCATATTCACTCAACACTTTCCTCATCTCTTTCTGCCATAACATCTCTAATTTCATGGAATAAGTACAAATAAGCCTTATAAAAATAGAATATAAATTTATTGTTATTTAAAAAAAATTATGAAATCTATTTTTTTTAATCAATTCCAAATCGAATATACTTTGATTTCAAAATAATTTAATCTCTATATTAACCCAATTTAAAAATATATTTTTAGTCTCTTTAAAAAAATTTGGATGTTATAGTCTCTCAAATATTTTTCTTTATATTAAAAACTTCCGGTATTTTTATTACAATGAAAAATACTTACAAAACCAATCACAAGAAATAAAATTTGTGGCAAAAAAAAATGAAAAACAAAACTTCTTAAAAAAAACATAACATAGGCTGAATTTTAAAATATATATAGGAAATAATAATTTATTCAATCCTATAATTATATATCTTACAGGGTATGCACACATTTTTTCTCTCTAAAACGATTTGTTTTTTGACCTGATAGATAATCTAGAAGGGAAGTTACAATTCATAACTAATCTAGAAGGAAAATTATAATCCAACATTATATTCCAATGGAAAAGACCGACATCTCTGACATTCAAAACAATTATAAATACTCTACCACATTATTAACCCCTTCCTCGTAAAACACATATCCCTAATAGTGGTGCACAAAGAATTTGCATCCTCACCTTATCCATGACACTCGAATCGTCCAAACTCCAAAAATGATACCTTAGAAAATAACCCTAATAAGTATTCTACACACTCAAATACACCTTTTACCATGGTGTGAGAGACCATGAAATCTCTGTTTCCTTCCACCATGGAAAAAAGGTTATCTGAGTGTTAAGAAATTATACTAGGGTTGTTTTCTGAAGAATCATTTTTGGAGTTTAGGGGGTTAGGTTGAGGGAAAAGATGAGGATGAAAATTCATAATGTACCATTATTAGGGATATGTGTTTTACCAGGAAGAGAATAACAATGTGGTAGGGTATTTGTAGTTGTTTTTCATGTGGGAAATGTGGGTATTACCCCTTGGAACTTCAAGTTGGATTGTTATTATTTCCCTTTTATATAAACTATGGATTGTAACTTCCTTTCTAGATTATCTATTATGTAAAATAACTATTCCTTTTGTAGAGAAACATACTTTCATACTCTCTAAGATATATAATTAATGATTTAATAAGTTATTAGTCTTTATGATCATTTTGAAATTCTTTCTCTCTTATGTAATTTTTTAGAAGTTTTGTTTTTAAATTTTTTCTTGCCATCAATTTTATTTATTGCGAGTGGTTACGTAAGTCTTTTATGTATCATTCGTATTTTTAAATTATTAGATAAATTGAATTTTGGTTAATTATTTAATAAAAATTTAGTTTATGAATATTTTTGAAAATGATGGAATAAATGAATAAGGAGAGGATATTGGACTTTTGGGGGTGTGAGGTGTAATTAGTGGGTGTATGGAGTAAAAAGCTCGACACTTAGTCCTAATTATATTATTATTTTATCATTGAAAAATAGAAAAGAAAGGAGCAAGAGAAGGTTGGGAAAAAAGAGTTTTATCGTAGAAGTGAGAAGAGCAAAGGAAGGAGGAAAAACCCCAAAGTTCAAGGATCAATTCAAGAACCTCCATCAAGGTAAGGGGAGAATTTTCCTTTTAGTATCTCTTATGTGATCTTAAGTGATAGGTAGATTGATGTATTGTTTGGTTTAATTAGATATTGGGATTGTTAGGTTAGAGTGTTATAATTTAGATTGAATTGATGAAAATTGCATGAACTATTGGTTAATAATGAGTTTAAATGATGTTTGGTGGTGTATGATTGAATGTATGATGCTTGTATGCCTGTATATGATGTTTAGAGTCGATTTTGGACTTGGAATATGGGAGATCGCAGGGTTTGTCGCAGACCTGAGAATCTGTGAAATCGCTGGTCCCCTAAGCGGAGGGGGGTCCACTAAGCGGAGGACCCGACCTAGTTAGCTTCTATCGAAGGTCGCTAGTGGTCCGCTGAGCGAACCCTGCTGTGTAGAAATTTTTCTAAAATTTGAGATAGCGTATCTTTTGATCTGTGTACCCTTTCTTAGTGTCGTTTATGGCGTTGTAATGGTAATTAAATTTTTTATATGATGAACGAAGAATATGGGCAGTGGCCGACTTTATTTTTTAAAAACCCGATTTAATTACTTGGTGAGAATTAAGCATTGTGTGCATATGAGATAGGTGTGACAATGTATCTGATGTGGTGATGAATTGACTATGATTATTATTATGACTGTGATGAATGCATGACTATTTGAATGATGTTGAAAACATGTACATACTTATTTGGTGATGTGGTGTTGAGATGATTTGTTCGTCGTGATCGGTGATGTTTTTAAGTTTGTTATGTGTGTTTATTCATTCATATGCATTCGGTGACGGATCCCGGTGATGTTTAGATCGATGGTGGACATAATTCCCATTGTGCGGAATTTATGTCGGTGGGCTGTATCTCGATGAGGTGTAGATCGGTCAGGTGGATTAATTCCATGGTTTATTGGTACCACATGCATAGTGTCAGTTGAGTCATATGCATTTTGTCATAACATGATTGAATGAATTTCAGTGTTGTGTTGTGTGATTTATTGTGGTATGAGTTGATGAATGATAGTGGCTAATCTGAATATGTATGATTGGGTGAACGATATATTGTGATGCTTGTTGCTTATGAATTGCATAATATTTAATAACTGAGAATGAGACTCACCCTTACATGTTGTCATTTTCAGATTGAGGATAGCAGTTTTACGACTTGGTGAGGATTAGCTCATGAGTCAGTGTGTCTAGTTTAGCGTCAGGTGTCATACTTTGATATTGTAACACTAGGGACGCGAGTTTCGATCGTTCATGTCTTATGACTTTATTGCTTTATTTTGAGTTTTATGGATATAGTTTCGAAGATGTTGGACTATTCCGTAAAATTGCTTTCCGCTGTATTTAACATGAGTTATTACGAATTATGATGAAACTCCTTAGTGTTTGCATGACTATGACGTATGATGTTTGTTTTAAAATTTGAAATTGTGACACCCTTGTTCCATGTTACTCTGATATATTTATTTAAATTTCCGCGGGGTTTAGAAGAGTGTCACAATAGTGGTATCAGAGCATAGTTGGTCGTTGTGACCAGAGTCTTAGTGTCAGTCTTTTTCCCTTGTATGCGACTAGTGCGAGCTATCACTGTCGATACCCTTGTTTGTGATTAGCAGAACAATGGCTGGAAGAGGTGGAAGAAACAACGATGCTATCGCTGAGGCTTTGGGCATGATCGTTTGTGTGCTGGGAGGGAACGCAAATGGAGCTGGGATTGGTGCTGACAGGCAATCGGGGAATTTCATGAGGAACAATCCTCCATTGTTTAAGGGCACACATGATCCTGAAGGTGCTCAGAAGTGGCTTAAGGAGATCGAGAGGATTTTCAGATTCATCGATTGTGCAGAGAATCTGAAGGTGAGGAATGGTACTCATATGTTGTCCGGTATGCTATACTATATTAGCTTTGATTGTGTTTGGTTGTTTGTTCTGCTGCAAGTGTTTCTCTGATATGGTGTGACAGGTTGTTTTAGCCAAAAATTTTCCAAAGGGGGAGATTGTAGATGTTTTCATGTTGGCTGCATTTGTGGTAAAACATGCCTGGGTGTTTAATGTCTTGATTGATGTCATGACATGATTTATATTGTGTTATGCAGGCTGCATATGTGTTAAGCTAATACATGTTCTGTTAGTGAATGTCATGACCGATGTCATGACATCCTTGTCTGACAGCAGGAGCTATTATGTTTTATTATTGTGTTTCCTGATTTCTCTCAATCTACAATTTAGGAAATCTTTTATTGTGTGCTGAATATTTTGTCTAGAAGATTTCACTGACAGGACATTCTGTAACAACCAGATGACGTGTAAATTAGGTTAACTTGGTAACCCTAATTTGATTCTTGAAAAGCCCGGGGCCCAAGAGCTGCATATACGAAGATTGCAATCCTAATTTGGAACGCAGAGAGAAAGTTTGTTAATTGTGAAGAACCATAGTTCTGTAGCTGTGTGTGCTCTAAGCAATTGTCTTTTGATGATTGTATTGGAATAGGTTGTTTATGTATTTTGTCACTCTAAGCTTTTAAGCACGAGTGTGTGTCTCTTGATTGAAGCTTTTAAGTAGATCTAGGTGTGTTTTTGAAGTGTGTCTTCTCTCTAAATTTGTTAATGTTTGTTTGTAATCACTGCTGTGATTGAGGGGGAGTGGAGATACTCAGGTTTAGGAATAGATTGGAATTACATTGGGTAGGTCTTAAGTGAGGAGTTGTAAACGGGGGAGTTTAACTCCGAATTAATTATGCTTATATTGGATTCCCTCCCTGGCTTGGTAGCCCCCAGAGTAGGTATTGTTGTATACCAAACTGGGTGAACAATTTGCTATGTTCTTTACTGTTTTTACGCGTTTCTGTTTTAATGTTTTGTACTGTGTAATTGTGGATGTCATAACATCCAATACGACATCGCGTGTGAGTTACTAGAATTTATACATATATATATATATATATATATATATATAATGCAACTTTGAATAAAGAACAAGATGATTACACAATTTTCTTGTTTGTCAATCATTAGATATAATAACTACCATTTTGGATTTGACATAAATAATGTATAGTTTTTGACTTGGGATTGTGCATGCTTAGGTTTTCAATTCTTATCGTATTTGATCATTTATCCGATTGCTAGCGATTTATTATGTAAGGCTAGATTTTTTTAGAATTGGGGCCTAATCGAGCTTTAGTGGTGCTTAAATTTTGAGAAAATGTTGTGTTAGAACTCAGTGATATTGATTTGTTGTATAAGCACACCTCATGAAATATAGAAGTGAATCCATTGATTACCTTTTGTGTGTTATCACAAAACCATCTTTGGAATTTGTGAAATGATTAATTGTTAACGTGATCAAAGTTCCAACAAAAATATTATCTACATATTTTCGCTTTAAACCTTGCGTGCGTGTTTTTTGGAAAACCTCTGATAATTCATTTTAGAGAATCATCAAATTTTATAATATTTTAAAAGGGTCTATTCAACCCTCTAAACCGTTTCATTACTCCATATTCACTCAACACTTTCCTCATCTCTTTCTGCCATAACATCTTTATTTTCATAGAATATGTACAAATAAGTATTATAAGAAGAGAATATAAATTTATTGTTATATAAAAAAATTGTGAAATCTATTTCGTCAATCAATATAAGATTGAAGAGACTTTGATTTAAAAAATATATATATAATCTCTATAATATATATATATATATATATATATATATATATATATATATATATATATATATAATATATATATATATATATATTGAGGCCATGCTTAATGAGAATAATATGGGAGTGTTTGGTAGAGATGACCTCATTCGATTCCCAATGAGAATTTGGAAGTTAGAAAGAAGAAGAATTCATCTTCAAAGCCCATTTTTCGTATTTTTTGAGCAGCTTACACTAATCAGGTCATAACTTTTTATTCGTAACTCTGAACTAAGAAATTCTTGAAGTTCTGGAATCCACACGTAATTCCCTTCAAGTTGGTAAATTATTCATGTTAGGGAGGTTCGTTATGAGGAATATAAGCGAGTTCCAAGTTGGGTGATTCCTGCTGAATTTGAGTAGAAATGAGCTACGAGTTTGGTAGTGTTTGAAAGGATCCTTGGCCAAATTGGGAGCTCAATTGCAAAAATGGAAACCTCTAAACATCCATTATATATTTGGTGAGTTCCATAGTTAGAACTAGGGGTAGAAATTAGAGGATTTATGCTATGATTGAGTTGTTAGGGTTAGGAGATTGCATGATGAGAGTGTAACATGTGTGAATTGAAAGTTTGATATGTTTGTGCTTAAATGTTTTTCATGTTGTCATACCCCAAAATTTTCCCATCCCATTTCACTTTCAAACTCATACAAAGATTCAAGGCTCAAGGGTTAACTCAAGGCATACTCTCCTAATCAAAGGGTCTTCAAATTAGGGTTTTGGATTTGCTAAGGAGAAAAGATGTATCAAGGGTTCCAATGGATTTCATATGGTTTATTAGGTTTCAAATTATCCCCCATGCCAAGTTTCAAGCCTCAACTTACAAGATTGCTCAGTCAACTACTCAGAGGATCAATAGTCGACTAGTTTGACCTAAAAGTCAACTATGGTCAAATCACAGTCAAAACTCCTGACTTTTGGTCAACATACTTATTTTGAAGTAACATCCATCATTTTATCAAGGGTTGATCATGATTTGTCAAGGAGAGCTCAGAAATCAACAAGATTCAAAGTTGCTAAATTAGGGTTTTTGGGCTAAAAAGTCAATTGTACTTTGACTGGCCATAACTCTCACATGGAGTATCAAAAATTTCCCAACCAAAGCCTATTATGAAGGAAATTGGATTCTATGCAACTTTGTCTCTCACATGCCAAGGCCAGAAATGCTTCATTCAAGAGATATAGTCCAAAAGATTATAGGTCCTTTTCAAAAGTCAACCAAAAGCAGTTTTTTTGTCAAAGCCCATATCTTCAATATAAAATCCTCAAATGCAAAAAAGTTCCCAAAGTGGCTTGTAAAGGACATCTTGAGGTTTCCAAAAAGTCCTATAACTCTTCCATATCTTAAAAATTGAGGGAGATATGCCATGTCAAAATTGGTCAATTTTGAAGGCAAAACGTTAAACAAAAGGGGTTCAAAATGGATACTTTTGCAAATGGGCCTATATTTTTATGATCCAAACTTGGTTATAAAGTTATTAAGAACCTCCAAGTTCAATGCCACGCCCATTTGATTTTTATCTTATTTTTAGTGAATTTTTTATTCCTTAAAGATTCAATTTAATTCAAATAAATGGAAAATTGTGAAAGGATTGACTTTAGTTTTATTTCCCAAGCAAATCAAATCATATAATCATCATATTTACCAGTAAAATTCGTGCAAATTAATATTGGTAAGATTGGATTGGAATTGAGCACATTTTAGAAAGTTTATAAATAAAACCTCCAACAATTAGCAATCTTGGATTCAAAGAGATTTAGCTTAAGATGTGTACCCTAATTCAGTCCTCTATAAATATACATTGAATCCAAGGCATTAGGGGGGGGGATTCGCAGCCTTCAAGAACCAAAACCGAGTTCATACAAATTCAAAACAAACCAATTCGTTTTTGAACTTGCGCCTGGATTCAGGGCATTTGAAGAGTTGAATCAACTTCCTTGGTGTTCACTGAAGCCATTTGGATCATCCTCACAGTCCCACGCTCTCAGAACTGCTGCGAGTGCCTCACGGTTTGGCCAAGTTTTGAAGTGTTTCGATTGTATTCATATAAGCATTATAAATACCATTTGATCATGCATTCTTGTTCATGTTGATTCATATTACGTTTCTAGATGGTTTAATTTAAGCATGAGTGCAGGAACAACAATCCACCATTGCTAGGTTTCCAAAGCTTTAAATTGGGAATTCTGGAATTAGGAAAAATTGGCCAAACCTAAGGATACCATTGAATTCGGGATGTGATTTGTAGTGGAGTCGTGCCTTCAAAGCTAATTTTATTCGTCGTTTTCGTTGAGTTTGAATATGGCAGGTCATAGCCACGAAGGGAATCCCAGCAAGGTTGAAGCTAATTCGTAGCAGATTTTCTGGGCATAGAAGATGAAGAAGACGATTAGGTGGCAGTGGTCTATTGGTGTGATTCAAAATTGCTGAAGCGCGCGCGTCTGCCTTTTGAAATATTTGAGTTTTGTATATTATTTTTGTTGATGAGCTAACTAACAGTGAATGAAAAACGGCATAGTGGAAGGCGCGTTTTGGTTGGCATCATGCGAAAGAACCTGGGTTCGATACCCAGGCGAGACACTTTATTTTTTAAACAAACTTGGCTCTCAGATCTAGTGTGCATGACTCTGTGCGCTCCACCATATACCCTTCAATCATCACCTTAGGATCGTTCCAAGGCAGGATCCAACGCCCACACAATCTGCAGCACACCATGGACCTTCATAGGGTCTCTGCACTGGAGTACAAACCTGGTTCTTTATTATTTTTTTTTTTTTTTTTTTTTATTATCCAAAATTATTTAACTTAGATTTTAATTATAATAAGTTTTAGGTTAAGACTAAAATTGACTTATTTGATTAATTTAGGAATAATTTTAATTTAATTAAGATAATCAACTTATTTTAGTTAAGCTAATAATCTTAGGTTAATTGGGATTAATTAAATAATTAGCTTGATTCTTTTATTAATTAATTTAATTAATTTAATTAAACTAATTTAGTTTAGGATTTATTTATTAATCGTTTTGATCGAATTAATCGGTCGAGATGATTAATGAAGGTGTTTGCATGTTGGCTGCATTATTGGTAAAACATACCTGGTTGATTATGTATATGCAGATTGCATATATGTGTGGAGCTAATACAAGTTTTGTAGTGAATGTCATGATCGATGTCATGACATCCATGTGTGACAGCAGGAGCTGTTAGTGTTTATTAATTGTGTTTCCTGATTTATCATTTTTATCTATTTTGGAAACTTTTTATTGAGTGCTGCAAATTTCGTTCAGAAGATTCTACTGACAGCACATTGTGTAACAGACAGTTGGCGTGTGAATTAGGTTAACTTTGTTAACCCTAATGTGTTTCTTAAAAAGCCCAAGGCCTAAGACTGCATATAAAAAGAACTGCAATCCTAATTTGGAACGCAAACAGAAGATTGTGTATTGTGAAAAACTGCTGTTCTGTAACTGTTTCTTGTGATCCACGCTATTATCTTTGATGATTGCGTTGGAATTAGTTTGTGTTTTTGTTGTGTCACTCTAAGCTTTTAAGCACAACTGTGTGTCTCTTGATTGAAGCTTTTAAGCAGATCAAGGTGTGTTTTTGAAGTGTGTCTTCTATTTGTAATTGTTTATTATGTATGTGTAATCACTACTGTGATTGAGGGGGACTGGAATGGAGATTTTCCATATCTAGGTAGAACCTAGGTAGAAGGGTCATTGGGTAGTGATTAAGTGATAAGTTGTAAATGCGGGAGTTTAGCTTTGAATTGATACTACTAACAGTGGACTTCATCCCTGGCTTGGTAGCCCCCTGAGTAGGTTGTTTGAACCGAACTGGGTAAACAATTTTGTGTGTTCTTTACTGTTTTATGTTGTTTGTTATTATTGTCCGTGCTGCGTAATTGAGGATGTCATAACTGGAAGCAATCTGGGACAACTAAGAATATTGCTCTAATAGCACACACCGCTCTAAGAATGGCCACCAAAGAAGATTGGTACGTTGACAGTGGCTGCTCAAACCATATGACTGGTAGCACAAACTCACTAGTAAACCTCAAACTTGAGGGATCCAACTATGTGACTCTTAGTGATGGAGATGTAAGATAAATCAAAGGTGTTGGCATGATAGAAGGTCAGGGTGTTCCTAACTTACATAATGTTCTACATGGGCAAGGACTGGCCACAAACCCTATAAGCATCAGCTAACTGTGTGATGAAGGAATGTATGTCAGATTCACTAAAGAATAGTGCATTGTTACCAACAAAGAAAATGAAGAAGTCATGAAAGGAGTCAGATCTGAAAATCATTGTTATCTATGGGAGCCTACAAATTCCAAGTCTCTAACTACTTATCCCATGATCAAAAGGATCAATGAAGAAAAAGATCAAGAAAGAACCATCAAATCAGAAACTCCTACTCCCAAAACAAGAGTCCTGATAGAAGAAATGGATGAGTCTGATGATGAGATCTTCATTGAAGAACTCACAATCGAAGAACTAGCTACTGGATACTCTGAGATGTGTGTACTAAATGGAGAATTGAGCAAGAGATTGACAATGTATGAAAATGCTTATGCACTGTTACAAGAAGAAAGAGTAAAACTCATGATGAACATTGTTGATCTAGAGGGAGAGGTGCAAGACACAAAAAGGGGGAAAGAAGGCAAAACAAGAGGCTCAGCACACTCCTATCTCAGCCAAAAGGTGCTATTAATGTGGGAAGTTAGGTCACCTGAGGTTCACTTGGCCTGAGATTCAGGAACCTTCCTATAGAAGTACACCTCATCAGGAAAACCTAACTAAAGAGAAGCCATCGCAATAAAAGCCATGGGTGAAAGCTAATCACATACCTGAAGAGAAGGCTGTAAAGAAAGCAGGAAACTCCATAAAAAGGAATTCCAGGCGAAACAAACATCACAAGAAGGATGTAGGTTTCTCAGCTACAAACAAGAACAAAACAGTCATAAAGGATATTGTAGAAGGAAGTGAGTTGACTCTCTCAGCAGATCAGGTCAATGTTAATATAGATGTCTTAACATCAAAACTGGCTGAGATCTTAATTGTGCAAATTGAGACGAACAAAGCATCCTAGATTGATGAATGTTCTTCACTAAATATTCAAAGAATCATTCAAAGAGATATCACTGCTCCAAATACTGTCCCAAGGAAGGGATCCATCAACAGTCAGGATCCCTTGAGAAAGAAGATTCTAGAGATAGACCAAGTCTCAAGATTCTGGATGGAAAGAGCTCTAGACTCACAATCACACTTGGAAGATCAAGTAAGCAAGGAGAGCAGGATTCTTGTAATCACTGCTAAAGATGCTGAGCTGATGACAGGAGTGATTTCTACTAATCTGTTGAACTGGTTTAAATAAAGCTGGACATATCTTGGTGTATCTCACTAGAATATAGAGTGGAATGTCGTAACTATGTCTTACTACATCAAAAACAAGGTGGAGGACAAATGGAACCTCGTACAAAAGTCAACTACTGATCCATATATTGCCAACAAGCTAGATATCCAGGAGTACTATCAGATGACATCACACCACAATAGCCCTAGTGTCGCGCACTCGGTTTTTTGCCATACCTCTCGCGGAGAGATACGCGAACTAACTCTTTTTTGTTTCTGCTTTTGTATTTTTGAAAATCAGAGAGTCGCCACCGACCTTTTATTTTATCCAATTAAGGAAAGGTTTATAAAAGAAACAGAAAAAAGACCTTTAAGAAATTCTGGGTAAGGGGGTAGGGTATACAAAGGGAAGGTGTTAGCACCCTTTGTATCCATGGTTATCCATGGGCTCTTTAATTTGCTTAGCTCACTTGTTTTCAATTACTTTTCGATTGCCTTGAAATGCTCGTATGTGGTTCCAAATACCTTTGTAAATTGACTTTGTAATGATCCTTGTGCGGATGTATACAAAGTGTTTTTATCTTTCAAAAGATGTTTTTTTTTTGAAAAAAAGAACGTTAACTTCGTAATGATCCTCGTTTGGATATATACAAAGTATTGTCTTTTTTTGAAAGTCTTATTTTGAAAAACAATGATATATGAGAGATTTGTTTGTTTTGATTTGAGCAAGCAAATTAGGAGGTCTACCCTGAGTTATAAGGTCTTTATCCTATTTCCTTTAAAAATCTATCCTTTCACCGGATATAAACAAAAGTTCGATTTTGCGTTTGAAATAATAGAATTTGATTTTGATTTTGAAAAGAATGAGAAAGGGATTACCCTAAGAGGTGCAAGTGTGATTGTGTTTGGATTCAAATATTTTATCTTTGAAGTTAGTGATGTAACGATTCAATTTTATCTTTGGCATACACGCAGTTTATATGTGCTGGAATTTAAAATGCGGAAATGTAAAATGCGGAAAGTAAATCTACGCTATTACATCGATTGTGCAGGAAATGTAAACTACGCTATTTACATGAATTTGACAACCTATACATTTATCTAGGAATTTAAATTGCAAGAAAATAAAAGAAGTGTTTTTGGTTTTTTATGATTGTTTTTTATTATAATTAATGCATGATTAATTAAATTAAAATGAGGAAAAAAGATGAAAATAAATTTCAAACCTAAAAATTAAGTTCAAAATATGTTCAAAATGCTTGTTAATTAATTTTAAAACCAAACTAATTTTTTTTGGGATTTTTGAAATTGATTTGAAATTTATTAAGTTAATTAACACATAATTATATAAATAATTACACAAATAATTAAAACTTAAAGAGAAAATTATTCTAAATATGTACAAAATTAACCTATAATATATAAACTATTTTTAATATAAAGAACAAAATTTTTTATGATTTTTTGATTGGTTGAAATAATTAAAAAGCAAATATATAAATATAAACTAATTAATTATGCAAAATATTTAAATTATGAAGAAAAATAAAATATTTTTATATCAGAAAATAAAATATTATTTTAGAAGCCTAAAAATATTTTTTGTGTATTTTTTGGATTTTTAGAATTATTTAAACTAATTTTGCAAAGAAATTAAAATGAAAATAGAAAATAGAAAATAAAATAATTAGGTGTGGTATTTAAATGAGGTCCATGTTATGGAGAGTGTTTTGATGCGTTGGATTGAGAGTTAATGAGATCAGATGGCTCAGATATTGAGGGCACATGGAAAGATGATGGAAAGCGCACATGGGAACCCAGGATTCAAAAATATGGGCGCGCACGTTCTATCCAATGAGGTGAGGACACCTCATCATCTTCGACCTCCAGCCAGCACATTTAACAGCGTTTTTATGAGAAAAGCGCTATAATAGATGTGTTCAAAACCTGCAAAATAGCGAATAGGGTTAAACCATAACATAAATTTTTTGCGACATGCTCTTTTGACTGGGTTTTCTCTCCTGAATTCGAATATGGCCTTAGTTTCTTCTAATTTTGCTTGTAACGAAAATCCCTAAATAGGATCTAAGAACCCTAAAAATGGTAACCTTGTATACAAGCATCCAAAACTTATTTAAACTTCCAGAAATGATCAACACATCAAACTAAACTCAAATATATGTCTACATCTTGCTAAGCATGCGTGTATGATCAAATACAAGTTGATTTATGTTTGAACAAACCGTGGCTTGTGGGGCTCGATTTGTGAGGTTTTGATACTTTAAATTTACTTGGACAAGTTCAATGAAGTTCAGAGATGATGTTTGAATGCTTAGTCTGTATTGAAAATGACTTAAACTTAAAATTCGAATTTCAAGTTTCTTTGAATTTTTACAAGTTGTTACAAGAGTGATATATGCCTATGGGAGCTTCTAAATTCGTCCTCCTCTTTTTTGCTGAAGTGATATAGCCTTTATATAAGCATTGAAGTGCTTATAAACTAAGCTAAGAAGCATTTATGTCTTTGTTGAATTCTTGATTTCTTTAATATATCAAGCTTGAATTTTAAGCAACCATGGCTTAATTTTTCCACACCTCTTGCCCTAGGCCTGCTGTACTTGCTTCTTGCTGCAGAATTGAGTCAATTGTGGAGGCTTTAGCTTAAGATTAAAGCTACATCATTATCCTTCCATTTTCCATTTTCAATTTAATTTTAAATGGGATAAAATTAAACCAAAAATGAATAAAAAAGATGTGGGCTTTGTCTTGGTCGTGGGAGGCCCATTGTATCATGGTAAACATGTTTGAACTATGAAAACTTGGCCCCATTTGGAAAAAATACATTTTTGAGCAATGTTGGTTTTATGCATTTTCCCAAGATTTAGCCAACTTCAACAAGGTGTAAATCCCTCAATTTTTGTCATATGAAGGAGATCTTGCACTTTTTGGAAACCTCAAAGAGTCCTCTAACCAATGTCTTTGGTCTCATGTCAAAATTATTTTTGATGCTCCTTGTGTATCCTTTTGAAAAAAGTGTCTTTTTGTTGACTTTGAAAATGACCTGTAATGTCTTGGTTCATATTTTTCAAATGGTGAACCTAATGACAATGGGACCAATTGCATTTGAAAGATAATTGAATTTCCTTCAAAATGAGCTTTGGTTTGAATTTTTTGGATGAAGGATGAGAGAGTTATGACCAGTCAAAGTTCAGTTGACTTTTTAGGAGAAAACCCTAATTTTGAATCTTAGGGTTTTGTTGATTTTTGATCTTTCCTTGATGAATTATGATCATCCAATGATCAAATGATGAATCCTTTGACAAAATATGGATGTTGACAAAAAATTTCATTTTTGACTGTCTGTTGACTTTTTTGGTCAAACGGGTCGTCTGTTGACTGTTTGAGCTGCTGACAGTGCGTCTGAGTGAATTGAAGTTTGAAAATTTGTATGATGGTACTTTGAGATGTATGGAGGTCCATGAAATCCATTTGAGGTCTCAAAAACTTGTTTCTCCTGAAAAACAATAAACCCTAATCAGGGACTGTTTGTGTAGGAGACAGTTAAGCGTACCTGATTTTTGTGCAGTGCTGAGTCTCTGCTAATCATGTGATATTCAGAAGACTTCTAGGACAAAAATCTTGGAATTTTGAAATGCAAAAGTTTGATTTGATTGATGGTACAAAACACGGAGAATTGTACTGTCAGCAGTTTGACTGTCAACTGACTATTCAGGCATGTAACAGTTAGAGTGAAAAATCAACAGTCAAAGTTAATTTTCTTTTTGTTGTTTTTGTTTTATGTGAAAGATGAAAGTTTATTTACATGACTTGTTAAAAAACACAGACATAATAAATAATTATTATTTACTGTACGCGAGCAAAATTACCGATAATAACCCTAAAAATCATTTAATGCACAGAAACATAAATATTTGACTGGCAGAAAACACACAAAATATTATCTGAATAATTAAGCAACAATATGACAAATAGTACAACATTTAATACTGACAGTACAAACATTACATACTATAATGAACGCTACGACGAGTAAACGGTACATTTAAGAAAATAAGAGATACGGCAAACTTTAAGAATGACGATTAATAACCCATGCTATGACCAACAGAAAATAGATGATCGGGAGTGTAACCATCGCAGGTCCGCATTTTTCAGGACTATGCAGACAGAAGAAGGACATGATCACTGTAGCAATGGTGATGACCATAAGAAAACATGTTTCCATCCGCTTCGCCATTTTGCCGGGGAGGAAGAGAGAATGGATATGAAGTAGAAATTTGAGAAATGATTTAGAATTTGATGTGAGATTTTATGGAAAAAATGAGAGGTAATTATAGAATGAAAAGAAGGATAGAGACGTTGGGGAATGAAGTGATTCCGTACAAAAGGAAAATTTGAGTGGAAGTAAGATTTGAAAGAAAGTGTATGATAGTGTTGGGAAAAAGAGAGATGTGTAGAATAAAGTTAAGATTTGATTTTTGAAAAAGAGATTTGAAAAGAGATTTTGAAAATAATGGAATATAGTACAAAAGTTAGTGGGAAACAAAAATTAGTAATAATTTACTTGTTTACCAGTACAGTCTGAATCCCGGACTCTGCGCCTGCAAAAGATTTAATTCTGTACCAATTGCGTCAGTACTATTTATCTGTAAACAAATATCAAATAAATAGCGTGTGTGAAGCAATAAACAGTACTTGGCGTTTGCGTAAGAATAAATTCAACAGCAAGCCAAAATACTGTATAAGAAAAAACTCTAAAAATCAAGTATTCATAAATCAGGATGTGAAAATCCAAGATTATATGAAACTCTTAATTTTTAGATTGAAATTTTCTTGAAAAAAGATGCGGGCAAATTTTGGGGTATAACAGTTGCCCCTATTCAATCTTCTTAAACCTGAAGAGATTGTCTGAAATCTGAAGGTGGAAGATGATTGAATATTTTAGATGCCCTGAAAATTTGCACTTACCTCCATCGGGAGTGATGTTGGAATTTGTCTTTGAATGTTGTCTGAGAAATGTGGTTGGAAGATTGAAACATTACCTGGGATGGGCTTTCAGATGCCCCCTGGCAAATGTGTTTGATGGTTTGTTCATCAGAATGAATCCATTGATTATATCTTAATGAAGGATTTGAAAGTCTTTGTGTTGACTGTTTCGGAACCGTCCAAGGTTACCGCTTTAAGTCTAGGAGGATGATTGTTATGGAACTGTCCAAAGTTTTTCCGCTTTAGATTTTGAAAGTTGATCGTTGTGGAACCGTCTGAGGTATCAGCTTTAGATCTTCGATGGTAGATCGTTCTGGAACCGTCTGAGGTATCAGCTTTAGATCTTCGATGGTAGATCGTTCTGGAACCGTCTGAGGTATCAGCTTTAGATCTTTGATGGTAGATCGTTCTGGAACCGTCTGAGGTATCAGCTTTAGATCTTTGATGGTAGATCGTTCTGGAACCGTCTGAGGTATCAGCTTTAGATCTTCGATGGTAGATCGTTCTGGAACCGTCTGAGGTATCAGCTTTAGATCTGCGTTGCTTGTTTTTTGAGTTGATAAGTAATTTGAAAAGGAGAGATCTCTTCAGAATGAATCCTTGGCTTGATTATATCTGAGAGGACTGCTTATTTGAATAGAGTTCAAGGGGAACACTGTATGTGATCGAGAACATCTTTGTTGAAGACATTCGTCTGCCTGAAAAAATCAAATTAATGATATGCAATGTTTATGATGTATGTAATGGATGTGTTGAGATTCTTGAACTAAAGGAGAAATATGCATGTTATGTTGTGTATGAATATGTGTATGAATATGATGTATGATGTATGATGCATGGTGTATGATGTATGATGTATGATGTATGATGTATGATGTATGATGTATGATGTATGATTGGGAAAATAAATCCCAGCTAGTCAGTCATCTGGAGATGAAGGTATTGTGATTGTTGATGATCTTTTGAGTGGGAATGAGGAAGATGCATAATCCTCCGATGCACTATTTGACCAAGTCCTGGTGTGGAGACCACACCTTCTGGAGATAGTAATCTGGAACAGCCCTGCTGGGGGATAAGATTTCTCGAATCACTTCGTTTGGAGAGAAAAATCTTATCGAGGAATTTGCTGAGAAATGCATCTCTGTTGGAGATTTTCTTCTGATGCTGATTTCGGGATGATGTCCCAATGATTGAGACATTACCTGAATGCTGTTCCTGTTTTTTTTTTTGGTAAACATCAATCATATTCAAATGCACATGTTCATTCAAAATTATCATTGGGACGTTTACGTATTCAAAACAGAAAAAGTGAAAACGTTGATTTTGAGCCTAAGCTGCATTGATTTTTGAAAAAGAGCCATGATAGGCTGATTAGTTCAAGGAAACAATAATCCTAGTAGTAGGAAATTGTCATAAAGCTTTGGAAAATATTTATAAAGATAAATAGCTATGTGAAAACAATCCAGTCAAGTTTCAATTCTGCTATTGCCAATCTGTCTTCGAACATCTCATCCCTCGCTTGTTGGAAGAAAGTGATTGGACTGATCGGCGTCTTCGATATGTTGAATCTTGATGGTGAGTAGGCAGCTCAACTGAACATAGTTGTACGCTTTATTCCCTAACTTTTGCCTAGGCTGCCTTTTCAGGTTTTCAGCCTACCGGGATAGTATTATTTAGTCTCTAATTTTTGCCTGGACCGCCCTTTCGGGTTTTCAATCCACCGAGACGCTCATTTTTTGCCTAAGTTGCCCTTTCAGGTTTTCAACTTAGCGAGCTTTTCTTTTCAAGCGAAGTATTTTTTGACTATGTCCGCATTCACAGGGTGTGGGAAATCCTCGCCATCCATGGTGGTAAGCAACATGGCACCGCCGGAGAATATTTTCTTGATTACAAATGGTCCCTCATAAGTGGGAGTCCATTTGCCCCTGGGATCACCTTGTGGTAAGATGATGCGTTTGACAACCAAGCCACCATTTTGGTATGCTTGACTTTTGACTTTTTTGTTGAAGGCTTTGATCATGCGCTTCTGGTACAATTGACCATGACAAATAGCTGCGAGCCTTTTCTCATCAAGCAAGTTTATCTGGTCTAACCGGGTCTGAATCCAATCGTCTTCGTCTAGATCGGCTTCTTTCATAATCCTTAGGGAAGGGATTTGAATTTCAATTAGAAGAACTGCCTCCATACCATAGACTAAGGAGAATGGAGTTGCCCCTGTTGAAGTACGCGCGGATGTGCGATGACCATGAAGAGAAAAAGGTAACATCTCATGCCAGTCTTTGTAGGTTACTGTCATTTTTTGTATGATTTTCTTGATGTTTTTATTGGCAGCTTCCACTGCGCCATTCATCTTTGGTCGATATGGAGAAGAATTATGATGTTTGATCTGGAATTGTGTGCAGAGTTCAGTAATCATTCTGTTGTTTAGATTTGTGCCATTGTCCGTGATGATCCTTTCGGGAATGCCATACCGACAAATGAGATTGTGCTTGATAAATCGGGCCACCACATTCTTGGTGACAAAAGCAAATGAAGCTGCTTCTACCCATTTTGTGAAGTAGTCAATGGCGACCAGGATAAAGCGATGTCCGTTGGAGGAAGTGGGCTTGATTTCTCCAATCATATCAATACCCCACATTGCAAAAGGCCAAGGAGCTGTCAGGACGTTTAACGGGACTGGAGGTACATGTACCTTGTCTGCATATATCTGACATTTGTGACAGGTTCGGGAATGATGATGACAGTCCGTCTCCATGGTAGACCAGTAATAACCTGCTCTGAGGATCTTTTTAGCCATTGTATGTCCACTTGAATGAGTACCAAAGGCACCATCGTGTATGTCTTCCATAATCCGTTTTGCTTCCTTCTTGTTTACACAACGAAGTAAAGTTGAGTCATGGTTGCGCTTGTATAGGGTTCCATTACTTAGAAAGAATTTGGCGGCAAACCTCCTTAGAAACTTTCTGTCGTTGATGGACGCCCCTTCAGGGTACTCCTGAGCTTCGAGATATCTTTTTACTTCATGGAACCATGGTTTTTTCTCCCGTTCCTTCGGCATTGATCTCATTGTAGTAGGATGGTTCATCTTGTCTGTAAATGGTGATCGTTGGCGCCTCATTGTCCCACCTGACTTTGAACATGGATGACATGGTAGCCAAGGCATCAGCTAGTTGATTTTCCTCGCGTGGGATGTGTTCAAAAGTGATTTCTTCGAAATAAGGAATCAAACTCAGCACATATTCTTTGTAAGGAATTAGATTCGGGTGCTTCGTGTCCCATTCCTCTTTGACTTGGTAAATTACCAAGGCCGAGTCTCCGTAGACCTTCAGGAACTTGATTCTTAGATCGATTGCAGCTTTGAGACCCAGAATACATGCTTCGTACTCGGCTATATTATTAGTGCAGTTGAAGCATAATCTGGCAGTGAATGGTGTATAACCTCCTGCAGGAGAAATGATCACAGCTCCGATGCCATTGCCAAGTGCGTTAGAAGCTCCGTCAAAAACCATAGTCCACCAGGATCCTGGCTTGGGTCCTTCTTCTGGTCCTGGTTGTTTGTAGTCATTGACTAGCATAATGTCCTTGTCTGGGAAGTCAAAGTTCAATGCTTGATAATCATCCACTGCTTGATGAGCCAGATGATCAGCTACCACACTTCCTTTGATTGCTTTTTGTGAAGTGTATTGAATGTCATATTCTGTTAGGATCATTTGCCATCTTGCTATTCTTCCAGAGAGAGCAGGTTTTTCGAACACGTACTTGATATGATCCATTTTGGAGATTTAGGAAAGTGGTGTGATTTAGCATATACTGTCTTAGTCGGCGAGCCGCCCATGCTAAGGCACAACAAGTTTTTTTCGAGTAGTGAGTATTTTGTTTCACAATCGGTACTTTTTGCTAAGATAGTAGATTGCATGCTCCTTTCGGCCGGACTCGTCATGTTGCCCCAGTACACACCCCATTGAATCTTCTAACACAGTTAGGTACATTATCAGAGGTCTTCCTTCCACAGGTGGTAACAAGATTGGCGGTTTTTGGAGATACTCTTTGATTTTGTCAAAGGCTAACTGGCATTTGTCATTCCACCTTTCCACTTGATCTTTCTTCAACAGTTTGAAGATCGGCACACAAGTAGTAGTCATGTGGGCAATAAATCTGGCGATGTAATTCAGACGTCCCAAGAATCCTCTGACTTGTTTCTCGGTACGGGGTATAGGCATTTCTTGAATGGCTTTGACCTTGGCCGGATCAACCTCAATACCTTTGCTACTGACGATGAAACCTAAGAGTTTGCCGGATCTTACTCCAAAGGTACACTTATTTGGATTCAGTCGCAACCTGTATTTCTTGAGTCTGTCGAACAGCTTGTGTAGATGACCCAGATGTTCTTCTTCGGTGTTGGACTTTGCAATCATATCATCGACATACACCTCTATCTCCTGATGAATCATATCATGAAATAGAGCTACCATTGCATGTTGATAGGTTGCTCCTGCGTTCTTTAAACCAAAGGGCATTACTTTGTAACAAAAGGTTCCCCGGGGTGTTGTGAAGGTTGTTTTTTCCATGTCATCAGGTGCCATCTTGATTTGATTGTACCCTGAGAATCCATCCATAAAGGATAATACCTTGCATTGTGCGGTATTATCAACCAGTACATCGATGTGAGGTAAAGGGAAATCATCTTTGGGGCTTGCCTGGTTCAGATCTCTGTAGTCTACACACATTCTGACTTTCCCGTCTTTTTTAGGTACGGGCACGATGTTAGCTATCCAAGGAGGATAACTTACAACTTTCAGGAAGCCGGCATTGAATTGCTTTTCAACCTCGTCTTTGATCTTTTTTGACATATCAGGCCTACTCCTTCGTAGTTTCTGCTTGACTGGAGTGCTACCTTCTTTGATTGGCAGGCGATGAACCACAATGTCCGTGTCAAGGCCTGGCTTATCTTCATAGGACCAGGCGAATATCTCGACGTAGTCTTGCATCATTTGAATCAGTCTTTGCTTGACACTGTTTTCTAAATCAGCCCCTATTTTGACTTCTTTCTTTTCTTCGTTGCTGCCCAAGTTGATAACCTCAATTGGTTCCTCATGAGGCTGTATAGCCTTCTCTTCTTGTTCTAGCAGCCTTGCAAGTTCTCTTGGTACTTCACAATCTTCCTCACTTTCGTCCTCAGTTTGGTAGATTGGATTTTCAAAGTCATGACGGGCAATAGCAGAATCGTTATCGACTGGATCCAACGTGAATGTGAATCTGCATTTTATTTATGTGAGTGTGTGTAAGAAAACATAGCTATTTGAAAAGAAAAGAAAGAAAAAGGATCACAAAATTTGAATATGCAAACGTCCCATGATTTTATTGAATGCACATGCTCATGATATGACAAACCCTTATAAAAGGACCAGTGTGCTTCGGGCAAGGCACACGGCTTTCAAGCTCATGGTTCGATAGTATAGGAACCATTTTTATCTTTGCATAATATACACAAAGAAAACAGGAAATTGCATTTACTCCTGATCGAAGGAGATCACATCCTCAGTTTTCTAGTTGTTCAATCCATTGTTGTGAGCAGGGAGTATCCAGCTGTTCCAGTTGCAGTTGTCTTCTTCATCTTCCACAGCATTGATTTCATTAGTGGGGAAATGAGCCGGTGATCTTTCAGGATAAGTAGGATGATCTATTGGATATGAGGATCCAGGTTGAGGTACCTCTGTTGGCTGAGCGAGATACTCGATAAGGCCGTCCCATCCAGTCGGGATGATGTCTTTGAGGGAGACCTGTGCAGTCTGTTGAGTAGTGTACTGTGACAGAAAGTAACCCTCGTTATTTGGTGTTTCCCTGGTGTTTTCAGGAGTAAAATTGTCATCATAATGTTCATCCCATCCAGTTGGGACAATGTCTTCCATGGCGATTTGTGAGCTCGGAGGAGCGGAATATTTCACTATAAAGTCATATTTGCCACTTGGCTCTCCTAGCGTATCCCAAACTTCTTTAGGTGGGTTTTGATATTGCTGAGTGCTGGGACTTGTGAGACTTTTGTCATTTTCAAATTGATCACCCCATCCAGTTGGGGTAATATCTTCCATAGCAATAAAAGAATTCTGAGGTGCGGTATATTGATAATTATACCCGCTGCTTGGATCTCCCAAAGTATCCCACATTCCCATGGAAATGGGTGGAATTTCATCTGGATATGGCTGAATGATATGGTTCAAGAACACTCCATCGTCTTCAATGGCGTTTACTCCTTGGCTGATGAAATGTGACATTAATCCTCCAGAACAAGGACTTTGATCATTCTTTTGATTTCCACTATCATAGCCTAGGCCTAGCTTGTCGGACTTGTAAGGTATATCGAGGAGCTGTACCCATACTGTGCAATCACCTTTTTCGATCACAGCTTTGGCATCTTTGAGAGAAGCCATAGTTGTAGTTGGAGTAGCAGAAATATGCTTGGTAGTAGAGACATCTGGAGAGACCACCTCAAAAGATTGGCAGGGAGTTTCGATGAATTCGTCATCCAACTAGACATATTTGGAATTGCTCAGGTGACTAACCACATATTCCTCTTCGCCATAAACTGTGACAATCTTTCCTTTTACTGGATATTTCAACTTCTGATGCAGGGTAGAAGTTACAGCATTTGCCCCATGTATCCAAGGGCGTCCTAGTAAACAGGAATATGCTGGGTGAATTTCCATTACGTAAAAGGTAGAATCAAAGATCTGAGAGCCCACTCTGATTGGGAGATTCACCTTTCCGTACGCTGTTCTTGTTGACCCATCGAAGGCTCTTACCACAACATCACTTGGTTGTAACACAACTCCTTCGAAGTCAAGCTTTTCCAATACTATTTTTGGTAACACGTTCAAAGAAGAATCGTTATCTACCAGCACATGAGATAGAGTGGTGCCATTACATTCAATGGAGATATGTAGGGCTTTATTGTGATTCTTTCCAGCAGGGGTTAGATCAACATCAGAGAAACCGAGGCCATTGGTCACTGTTAGATTGGCAACACAATTTTCAAATTGATCGACTGAAATCTCTTGAGGCACATGCGCAGCTTTCAGGAACTTCATCAGAGCTTTGGCATGAGCTTCTGAATACTTTAACAGAGACAGCATTGAGATTTTTGAAGCAGTGTGCCCCAGTTGTTCGACAATATTGTAATCACTCTTGCAGATGATTTTCAATATTTCCTCCATTTCTTGCTTCGATGGATCTTCAACAGTGACCTCCACCGGTATTTGAACTGGCTCAACTTGTGGCTTTTTGCCTCGAGCGTCGATATCTTGATTAGGAACTGGGACCTGGACTGGGCCAGTAGCAACATTTGGAGAAATTTCTGGTGAAAAGATCCTTCCACTTCTCGTAATCTTACTGGTACCCACAATGTTATCCACAGTTGGAGCAGTTAACTTTGTGGCCTCTTCAGTCGAGGTACCCTGCTTAACTCCATGGACATAAACATTAGTGTTGTAACCCCACGGGACAGCTTTATCTGAGGAGTATAGAAATGGAGTTGGACTAGCAATGATTACTGATGCCACTTTGAGTGTAGCAGAAATTTTGAAAGGAGCCTTGGCAGAGATTTTGAATGGTAAGCTGGAGATCACTGAGACATCCTCTATTCTCATCCCGTTTGCAAAGACTTCTCATAAAACGTCCATAGAAGGGAGCCTCTCAAACATAATGATACGGCGATCCATCCATTTTTGAATTCCCATTCTCAGATTTTCACAACCATTGGGCAGGTATGAGCAATAAAAGCAATCAGGGTCACAACCTGGAAAGTAGCTGTTAGACGCTGGCCTTAGGATCTAGAGGGGGGGTGAATAGATCGTTTACAGTTTTACGGATTTAAACGACTTTTCAGCGGAAGTGATTCTGAATCGACTCGCGTCTATTCTGAACCACTATCGAAACGATTATATATGTGTTTAAAAACCAGTCAAAGACTTGAAGTAAATGATAAGAGTATATGTTGCAGAATCAAAGCGTTTCTCTTATTGAAAATCAGATTAACTTTTTGTATGATGGACAATGTTTGCAATGCAGTAAGAGTGATAGAAACAAATATACAAACACTTGGTGATAATGATCAAATTGAAGATAATTCAATGTGTGGTGGATTGTGATGTTTATGTAAGAACTTAATTCACAATCTTAACACTCGAATCGTTGATCAATTTGCTATTATAACCAAATATGAACAGAATGTAAATGAAAAGGTAAAAGCGACAAGAACACGATATTTGTTTAGGCAGTTCGTCGATCGTCCTCGCTACGACTACGTCTGCCCCCAATTCCAAATTGAAATTGGGTAATCTTTCATTAATGTTGAAAGTAGTATATACAAAGAAGATAACAAAGCGATAAACGATAAACCAATTATGTCGATCCTTTGAATCTTCTTCCCCCTTAATCTTGAGCAAGATCAAGGTTATCCAAGAGCTTCACTTTGATTCCCTTCTGCAGTGTCTTGATTCCTTGAACTCCCCGTTCCTCAATCGTTACACTCAGCCGAATCCTCAATGAACGCCTCTTGATAAAAACCCCCAAGAACCACCCGTCGTGGAGGACAAAACCCGCAGATTTTATTCACCAACAAACCCCACAAACCTTCACCCACTAGGAATCTTCAATTCCGTTCCATGGACGTTATCGAACTCATCACTAACCCGCAACGCAAGAATGATTATGTGTAATTGTGTTGGAGATGATGAAGAACGAAGATGAGAAGCGTTTGTGTATCTTTCAGTCGTTGGTGTTGCATTGAATAATTACCCTTGGACAATATATATGATAGCTTAACAGTTGGAGATGAGAGAAACAGAATTTTTGGCATTCTTGATCAGTTAGGTCGACCTCTTGTAGTGCTTAGGTCGACCTAGCAGAGCTTGCAGAATTTTGCTCCCAGTTAGGTCGACCTGTTTAAGGAGTAGGTCGACCAGAATCCTCTTCAAATGCATTCTGGGGACATTTTCTCAGATTAGGTCGACCTAGTTGTTGTGTAGGTCGACCTAACAGACTGGTATGTAAAATTCATCAATTTAGGTCGACCTAAATGGTGTGTGAGTCGACCTAGCAGGAGTATATGAATTTTTCTCCATTTTAGGTCGACCTGGGTTGATGGTAGGTCGACCTAACTGCTGTTTTTCTGCATTCTTCTTGTTTTGCTTGTGTTGAGTCAACCTATAGACACATAACCATAATGGGTTGACCTATTCTATCATGAGTGATCAATGCTTGCTTTTCTTTGAGTTTTCTGCTACCGTCTTGTTGTTTGAATGCTTATTTGAGTTTGCCATGAATCAAAAACATCTTTGAGTGTAATCTTGTATTCACATACTCCCCCTTTTTGATGATGGCAAACCATTTGTCTAAGCTTTGGTAGTAAGTGATAAAGACTCAACAAAGCTCCCCCGTACATCCAGCATCTATCTCTCAACAAGGCAATCTCTCAACAAAGCTCCCCCGTACACTCAGCACTCAGCATCTATCTCCCCCTTTGTCAACATCAAAAAGAGAAAACAAGAGAATAGGAGAGTAACAAGAGAACCATAGATAACAATGCTAGCATGTACAGTATAGTAGATAAAAGGTAGTTAGTGATAGCATGAGACACATATGTGAGCAAGAGCAATTTTTATGCATGAAGTCACTATAAGCATGTTAATTGATAGCATATTATAGTATCAATAATATTTTTGGAAGTGAACAACAATTACGTTACCGCTTTTTCAATATGACGCCTGGCTTGATGATGAACTACCTTTACGCTAAGAAGAATGTTAGCAAGAGAAATATATATATATAAAGTAAAGAAATAATATTAAGAGAAAACAAACGTAATTAGCCCAAATTAGAGATATCGAGTATCCCTAATTCCCTACGAATGTTGAAGTATTGCTCCGTTGCTAGAGGTTTGGTGAAGATGTCAGCTAGTTGCTTCTTGCTTTCTACATGTTCAAAAGTAACGTCTCCTTTCTCTACATGATCTCGTAGAAAGTGATGTCTTATTTCAATATGTTTGGTACGTGAGTGTAAGACGGGATTTTTACTCAAGTTTATGGCGCTTGTGTTGTCGCACATGATAGGTATGCGATCAAGCTTAATACCAAAGTCAAAAAGTTGTTGCTTGAGCCATAATATTTGTGCACAGCAGCTTCCAGCAGCTACATATTCTGCCTCAGCAGTGGATAATGCAACCGATACTTGTTTCTTACTATGCCAACTTATCAATGAGTTTGAGAATAGATGACACGTTCCACTAGTGCTTTTTCTATCGGATTTGCAGCCAGCAAAATCTGAATCGGAGAATCCTACCAAATGACACTCATTTCCTTTTGGATACCATAGGCCATATGTAGTAGTTCCACGTAAGTATCGCAGAATTCTTTTGACAGCTTTCAAGTGAGATTCTTTTGGACAGGATTGATATCTTGCACACATACACACACTAAACATAATGTCTGGTCTTGAGGCAGTAAGATACAACAGTGAACCTATCATACCTCGGTATAATTTCACGTCAACCTCTTTACCTTTCTCATCTTTGTCTAGATTAGTATTTGTTGCCATAGGTGTGTCAATTTCCTTTGCTTCACTCATTCCAAATCTTTTGAGCAGCTCCGTACAGTATTTAGTTTGATTCACAAACGTTCCATGACTAAGTTGCTTGATTTGTAGGCCAAGGAAGAAATTTAGCTCACCCATGAGACTCATCTCAAATTCACTCTGCATAAGCTTAGAAAAGTCTTTGACAAGTTTTGCATTAGTCGACCCAAATATAATATCATCTACATAAATTTGGACTAAGAGAATATCCTTATCTTTTCTTTTAATAAAGAGAGTAGTGTCAACTTTACCTCTAGAGTACCCTTGACTAAGGAGAAATTTGCTCAAACGTTCGTACCAAGCCCGAGGGGCTTGTTTAAGACCGTATAGAGCACGTTTCAGCTTATAGACATGAGTTGGATACATGTAATTCTCAAAGCCGGGTGGATGAGCAACATAGACTTCTTCATTTATATAGCCATTTAGAAAGGCACTCTTAACATCCATTTGGAATAGTTTGAAGTCTTTAGAACAAGCATAAGCAAGTAAGAGGCGAATAGCTTCGAGACGTGCTACAGGAGCGTATGTCTCTTCATAATCAATACCTTCCTCTTGATTATAACCTTGGGCAACTAATCTAGCTTTGTTTCTAGTTATAACACCGTTTTCATCAAGTTTGTTACGAAAAACCCATCTAGTGCCTATTACTTGATGATCTCCCGGATGAGGGACTAAGTCCCAAACATCATTCCGTTTAAATTGGTTTAATTCTTCTTGCATGGCCATTAGCCAATGCTCATCAAGTAATGCATCCTTAGCGTTTTTCGGCTCAACTTGTGAAACAAAAGCAAAATGATGACAGAAGTTACTTATCTTTGAGCGTGTTGTAACACCCCTTGAGATGTCTCCTATTATATTGTCAATTGGATGGTCTTTCACGTTTGTCCAGGCCTTGGGAAGTTCTTCATTGTTTTAGATGCTTTCTTTCTCATTTTCATTGTGAGACTCATCTTTCTCTCTCTCAGCATCTTTCTTTACAATACTTTCATCCTCATCTTCCTTATCCTTGACAATGTCTTCAGTGGATGGACCTGCACCATTAAATGAAAGACCTTTCTCGACATATTTTGCATAAGATTCATCAAAAGAAACGTGTACTGACTCTTCTACTATAAGTAATCTCTTATTATATATTCGATATGCTTTGCTAGATTGTGAGTAACCAAGGAATATGCCCTCATCAGCTTTAGCATCGAATTTGCCAAGATTATCCTTACCATTGTTCAAAACAAAACACTTGCAACCGAATACATGGAGATGAGATACATTTGGTTTTCTACCTTTTAGTAATTCATAGGGAGTTTTGTTCAGTATAGGACGTATTGTTATCCTATTCAAAACATAACATGCTGTACTAATCGCGTCAGCCCAGAAATACTTTGGTAGATTACCCTCATTCAGCATTGTTCTTGCCAGCTCCTCTAGAACACGATTTTTACGTTCAACTACTCCGTTTTGTTGAGGTGTTCTAGGAGCTGAAAAGTTATGCTCAATTCCATGTTTATCACAGTATTTTTCAAAAAGAATGTTTTCAAACTCTCCACCGTGATCACTTCGAATTGCAACTATTTTGTTGTTCATTTTGTTTTGACATAATCTTGCAAATTGTGTGAAAGCTGGAAAAGTTTGATCCTTACTAGGTAAAAAGATTGTCCAACAAAATCTCGAGTAATCATCGACAATGACAAAACCATAGGTGTTTCCACCTATGCTTTTAGTCCTTGAAGGGCCAAAGAGATCCATGTGAAGTAGTTCAAGAGGGCGTGATGTTGAAACCACGTTCTTTGATTTAAAAGAGATTTTTGTTTGCTTTCCCTTTTGACAAGCATCACATAGATGATCTTTTGAAAACTTCATGTTAGGTAAGCCGATTACTAAATCTTTTGGGACAACTTTATTAAGTAAGTCAAAATTTATGTGGGCGAGACGTCTATGCCACAGCCATGAGTCATCGCCCAGAGCAACTAGACACTTGGTGCTAGACTTAGATACCTCATCCAAGTTTAGCATGTAGATGTTGTTTACTCTTAAGCCCTTAAACATAATGTCTCTTTTCTTAGTATGTTCTATTGTGCAGCCAGAATTTGTAAACATTACTTTAAATTCTTTGTCACACAATTGACTTATACTTAAAAGATTATGTTTAAGACCTTCTACTAGCAGCACATCAGTTATAGTAGTGGTAGAAGGGTTACCTACACTTCCTTTACCAAGTATGGCTCCCCGATTGTTATCTCCATAGGTGACATACCCCTTTTTCTTTGCTTGAAACTCAACGAAAAGAGATAGGTCTCCAGTCATGTGTCTTGAACATCCGCTATCAAGGAACCACAACCTTTCGGCAATGTCAAGACACTTTTCCTGCAAGATTAATTTAAAGAGGGAGGTCCCCAATTTTCATTGGGTCCTTGGTAGTGAGTACACAATTTGTTGCACTTAGGCAACCATTGAAATACTCCTTTAGGAACTAAAATTCTCCTAAATTTGCATTTTTCAATGGTATGTCCCTTTTTGCAACAATAATGACAGGTAATATGATGAGAATATGGAGTTTTGCTAGTTGATACTTTTGGTACAAAAGTGTATTTGCTATATAAAGGAGTATACGATCTTTTGAACTTATTTGGATCAACCGCAAAAGTCACTTTTGGTTGTAGAGCCTTGTCTAACTTGGCTTTTAGATCTCTTACTTCTTTTTGCCAAATATGACATGTCTCACAACCAAACCATGATGTAGGATCTATTTCAACTTTGTCCTTTTGAATGTCTAGCATAGATTGTTTTAAAGCTTCCATATCCTTTTCGGTTTTCTCAACTTTTGATTCAAGATATGAAAATATTTTCTTATTTGAGGCCAAAAGTTTGAAAGCTTTAATTGCATCTCTATGTAATTCTTCAAAAGCAAGTTTTAGTTGAGAATGAGATACCTTATCTACGAGTTCAGGTTTAAGATGACTTACAGCTTTCTTTTTCTTGTTTTGATGAGCCATGAAACATAGGTTTGCTGATTCTTCTTCATCGCTTGATGAGCTTTCACTAGATGAATCACTTTCCCATGCTATGTAAGCTCTTTTAGATTTGTTATGACCTTTGCTTTGGTTCTTCTCCTTTTCTTTCTTAAGGTATGGACAATCCGGTTTGTAGTGACCGGCTTTCCCACAATTGAAGCAAAGACCTTTGATCTTTCCTTTGTTGTCGTCATCTTGTTTGAACATGTTTGATTGCTTTCTATAGTTGATCAAGCCTTTGTCGGAATGTTTTGCTCCATTTTTCTTTAGATATTTGTTGTATCTTCGCACAAACAGTCCCATTTCCTCATCATCGGAGTCTTCGTCATCACTTGTGTCACTATCCTTTGGCTCTCGTTTTGAGGTCTTGGAGCTCGAAGCTTTTAGAGCTATTGACTTCTTCTCTACCTCTTTCTCCATGTTCTTTTCTTTCTTTGTCCTTTTCTCATGCATGTCAAGACATTTAAGATGCTGTTCATGTTCCTCTAGTTTACCAAAAAGAGTGGTAATGTCTAAAGTGTTCAGATCATTTGCTTCCTTAATTGCTGTAACTTTGGGTTGCCATTCCCTGTTCAAACACCTTAAGATTTTGTTAGTAGCAACTGCATTGGAAACAGGTCTATCAAGAGAATTTAATCGATTTTTCAGATGAACGAATCTCTTCTGCATGTTTTCGATGGATTCACCATCTTCCATGTGGAAGAGTTCGAACTCTTGAGTTAACGTATTGATCCTAGCTAGTTTGACATCATCCGTTCCCTCGTGGGCAACTTGCAATGTGTCCCACATAGCTTTAGCTGATCTACAATGGGAAACGCGATAGTATTCATCAACTCCTAGAGCTGAGATTAGAATGTTTCTCGCTTTCGAATCGTATGCATATCTCTTTTCATCTTCAGCATTCCAAGTATCTTCTGGTTTTGGAACAACTGCACCAGCTGCATTTGTCATGGTGATCTGAAATGGACCATTGACAATAGCTGTCCAGATGTTCCTATCAATTGCATTGATATGGACACACATACAATCCTTCCAATAGCCGTAGTTTTCGCCGTTGAAAACTGGAGCTCTATTATGAGCCCCTTTAGGTCCGGAAGCCATCTTTCCAATAAGTGTTTCACGTAGCACGGAATAAACCAGAGCTCTTGATGCCACTTGTTAGACGCTGGCCTTAGGATCTAGAGGGGGGGTGAATAGATCGTTCACAGTTTTACGGATTTAAACGACTTTTCAGCGGAAGTGATTCTGAATCGACTCGCGTCTATTCCGAACCACTATCGAAACGATTATATATGTGTTTAAAAACCAGTCAAAGACTTGAAGTAAATGATAAGAGTATATGTTGCAGAATCAAAGCGTTTCTCTTATTGAAAATCAGATTAACTTTTTGTATGATGGACAATGTTTGCAATGCAGTAAGAGTGATAGAAACAAATATACAAACACTTGGTGATAATGATCAAATTGAAGATAATTCAATGTGTGGTGGATTGTGATGTTTATGTAAGAACTTAATTCACAATCTTAACACTCGAATCGTTGATCAATTTGCTATTATAACCAAATATGAACATAATGTAAATGAAAAGGTAAAAGCGACAAGAACACGATATTTGTTTAGGCAGTTCGTCGATCGTCCTCGCTACGACTACGTCTGCCCCCAATTCCAAATTGAAATTGGGTAATCTTTCATTAATGTTGAAAGTAGTATATACAAAGAAGATAACAAAGCGATAAACGATAAACCAATTATGTCGATCCTTTGAATCTTCTTCCCCCTTAATCTTGAGCAAGATCAAGGTTATCCAAGAGCTTCACTTTGATTCCCTTCTGCAGTGTCTTGATTCCTTGAACTCCCCGTTCCTCAATCGTTACACTCAGCCGAATCCTCAATGAACGCCTCTTGATAAAAACCCCCAAGAACCACCCGTCGTGGAGGACAAAACCCGCAGATTTTATTCACCAACAAACCCCACAAACCTTCACCCACTAGGAATCTTCAATTCCGTTCCATGGACGTTATCGAACTCATCACTAACCCGCAACGCAAGAATGATTATGTGTAATTGTGTTGGAGATGATGAAGAACGAAGATGAGAAGCGTTTGTGTATCTTTCAGTCGTTGGTGTTGCATTGAATAATTACCCTTGGACAATATATATGATAGCTTAACAGTTGGAGATGAGAGAAACAGAATTTTTGGCATTCTTGATCAGTTAGGTCGACCTCTTGTAGTGCTTAGGTCGACCTAGCAGAGCTTGCAGAATTTTGCTCCCAGTTAGGTCGACCTGTTTAAGGAGTAGGTCGACCAGAATCCTCTTCAAATGCATTCTGGGGACATTTTCTCAGATTAGGTCGACCTAGTTGTTGTGTAGGTCGACCTAACAGACTGGTATGTAAAATTCATCAATTTAGGTCGACCTAAATGGTGTGTGAGTCGACCTAGCAGGAGTATATGAATTTTTCTCCATTTTAGGTCGACCTGGGTTGATGGTAGGTCGACCTAACTGCTGTTTTTCTGCATTCTTCTTGTTTTGCTTGTGTTGAGTCAACCTATAGACACATAACCATAATGGGTTGACCTATTCTATCATGAGTGATCAATGCTTGCTTTTCTTTGAGTTTTCTGCTTCCGTCTTGTTGTTTGAATGCTTATTTGAGTTTGCCATGAATCAAAAACATCTTTGAGTGTAATCTTGTATTCACAGTAGCCAGCTTGGATTAGCTTTCCTTTGACTTCGAGGAGCGGAGTTGACAATTCGGTCACATCATAGATGTAAACAGTGTCTAGGATAGCGTTGACAGTTTTGTCATGCTTCGGCATGGGTGCCGTGATGACATTTGGAGTTTCTGGAGGATCGAACTCAATTTCCCCAGCATCTATCATGTCTTGTATTTTATTTTTCAGGGCCCAACAGTGATCTGCGTCATGTCCTGGACAGTTTGAGTGATACGCACACGTTGCATCGGGGCGATAACTCGGAGAGGAAGTGTTGACATTCTTTGGAGGATCTTTTAATGTGATCAGATCTGCTTTTAGCAAATGCTGCAATGCCTGAGAGATTGGCATATTGATTCTGGTGAAATTTCTTCTTGGCGCATCTGGTCGACGCGTATATTTTGCCTGTTGATCTTTTTGAGGTGCAGATGCGGAGATCAGAACTGCCCCTACAGATTGGTGCTGCTCACTTTTGCGACCTTTCAGACTGTGCATTGTGTTGACCTCATTTCTCCCACTGATGGGCCTTTTTGTAGTACCAAAGGAAGAGCCTATTTGAATTTTTCCATTTTGAATGCCGCTTTCGACATGTTCCCCAGTCAATATCAGGTCAGTGAAACCTGATGATGAGCTTCCCAGCAAATGACTATAGAAAGGGCCAGTTAAAGTGCCCATGAACATGTCGACCAGCTCGCGATCAGATAAGGATGGTTGAACCCTTCCAGCCATATCTCTCCACTTTTGTGCATATCCTTTGGAACTTTCTTTTGGTGCCATGGACATGCCCCTTAGTTGAGTACGGGTTGGTGCAAGATCAGCATTGTATTGATACTGTTTGTAAAAAGCAGCAGCTAAATCTTCCTAGGTTTGAACTTTTGTACTTTCCAGCTGGTAGTACCACTCGAGTTGTGTACCCGACAGACTTTCTTGGAAGAAGTGAATCCACAATTTGTTATCTGTTGTGTGAGGTTGTATCTTCCTTACATAGGACCTCAGATGTAGTTTTGGGCAAGAAACTCCATCACATTTCACAAAGACAGGAACTTTGAACTTTGGAGGGATAACAACATCTGAGATGAGTCCCAGATCATTGAAATCTAAGCCAGGTATTTTTTGTATCTCCATAGCTTTCATGCGTTCTTCCAACTCCTGATACTCGTCATCATCCTGTTCGTCTCCAGAATGATAATCTTCTTCATTAGAAGAGAGAGAGGGTTTGGCAGAACCCTGGTTGCTGTGATTGTCTCCTTGTTCACCATCACCGACTATTTCAGGGATCGGTGGCTATTTGAACTTTTTGGCTGGGATTTTGATCTTTCTTTTCAGTTGGCTCAAGCCTACAGATCCTTTGGGCTTCTTTTTCTTCTCGATCATCAGGGCTTTCAGTTCTTGTTGCCCCTTTGCCAGTTCCAGAATTGCCACTTGAACTTGGGCGTTCTGTGCTTCGAGATTCTTGATGCTTGTTTCAGATTCCTTCTCTTCTGACTGAAATAAACAGCGAAGAGATGAGAAATCCGTCATGTGAACCTGTTATGCAATGTATATGAATGAAATGTATATGCAATAAATGAAATGTATATGCAATGAATGAAATGTATATGCAATGTTTTCAAGGATCTTAGAGTTTAGATTTGTTAAAACAAAAGAAAAACAAACATTTGTTAGTCAAACAATTTATTATTATTTTTTCTTCTTTTTTTTTTCTTTTTTGCCTCATTCGGGCTTACAAAACAGAAATAAATAAAGAAAATGAAGGATCCTTCAGGTCTCCCATGGACGCTTTCTCTTTGCACCCAGGAATATGTTGATCACTCCAAAAATGATACCTTAGAAAATAACCCTAGTAAATTTTCTACACACTCAAATAAACCTTTTACCATGGTGTGAGAGACCATGAAATATCTGTTTCCTTCCACCATGGAAAAAAAGGTTATTTGAGTGTTTAGAAATTATACTAGGGTTATTTTCTGAGGAATCATTTTTGGAGTTTGGGGGGTGGAGTTTGAGGGAAAAGATGAGGATGAAAATTCATAATGTACCATTATTAGGGATATGTGTTTTACCAGGAAGTGAATAACAATGTGGTAGGGTATTTGTAATTGTTTTTCATGTGGGTGATGTGGGTATTACCCATTGGAACTTCAAGTTGGATTGTTATTATTTCCCTTTTAGGTAAACTATGGATTGTAACTTCCTTTCTAGATTATCTATTATGTAAAATAACTATTCCTTTTGTAGAGAAACATACTTTCATACTCTCTAAGATATATAATTAATGATTTAATAAGTTATTATTCCTTATGAACATTTTGAAATTCTTTCTCTCTTATGTAATTTCTTAGAAGTTTTGATTTTAAATTTTTTTTTGCCATCAATTTTATTTGGCAAAATACTCTTTTTGGTCCCGTATGTTAACCTCGGGGTTCATTTTGGTCCCTTAATTTCAAAAAGTTCCATATTGGTCCCTTAACTCTTCAAAATGTGTCATTTTAGTCCTTTCTGTCATATTAGCGACTGATTTAGCGACTGATTTTTTAGTTTTTCTGTCGCTAATATGATAAAAATGACTAAAATGACGCCTTTTGGAGAGTTAAGGGACCAATAAGGAACTTTTTTAAATTAAGGGACCGAAATGAACCCCGAGGTTAACATACAGGACCAAAAAGGGTATTTTGCCATTTTATTTCTTGCGAGTGGTTACGTAGGTCTTTTACATTAGTATAAAAAATGGGAAAAACTTGTAAGATAGAGAACTCGGACTAAAACATCCTGTAATACCCTATTTAATTCTTTTCAGAATAAATGGTAATGACATTGGTTGAGATAGAACTAAATGGCAAAGTGGACATTATGACTTAGTTAAAGGGCAATTGTGACATTTCCCTCACCATAAGTCCTAAGGCTTGTTTGGTCTCTCACTTGTTCCAAAAGCAGATGCTTGGAGAAGGAGAGAAAGAAAGAAGCGTGAAAAGAGAAAGGAGAAGGAAGGGGCCAACCAAATCAACCATTGCATGCACATTGATCAAGCTCAATCCACCTCTGATCCTTGATTTTCGCAGTCCTTCTTCAATCTAAGGTGAGTCCTTTAGATAGAAAATGGGATTTTATACATTTGGGAACTTTTGGGGTTTAAGGGTTTGAGAGATTATGCATAAATCCTTCCTAATAACATGTTTCTAATGTTGTTTACTACTTGTTTATGTCAATTATTGGCTGGATATATCTTTAATTCGTGCATGCAGGTGGATTTAAGGGGTCAGGGTACCCCAGGACAGAAATGATGAGTTATGCGTTTTTCTGCATCTGCTATGGTCCGCTGAGCGGACTAAGGCCGCTGAGCGGATGCTGAGCATTTTTCCAGAAATTCGCAATCCCGCTGAGCGGACCCACCCATGCCGCTAAGCGGAGAATGCTGTTTGTAGAAAATAATTATCGCGAGCCCGCTAAGCGACGCGAGGCCGCTAAGCGGAGGAACAGTTGAGGTTTGCCACTGGAAAGCCCGCTTACAGTCCGCTAAGCGGCCAGTGCTGAGCAGAATTTTATTTTTCTTTCCCCTGATAGCAGTTTTGGTTCCTAATTGTAACCAAGCTTCTCCTAAACCATTAGTACACATATGTACTTTTAATATGTGGTATTTTATGACACATATTACCATTATTTTCGTTCGGCTACTCACGTTGAATGTTATACATAATATTAGATATGTTTATTCAACAATTTTTGTCTATTCATTTGAGATTAAAAATGAATAATATGATGGGTCGATGACCTAATATGTGTGATGTCCGATGTTTCGGTTAAACATTCGGATTGATTTGCCTTGTGTGACTTTACGCTTGTTATGCGTGTGTATGCAAGAATCGAAGCGGGCCAGGGGCTTGGTTAATCTATGACTCGGGCTTTGTGATCAATGAGTCGTCCCGGGCTTTGTGATCAATGGGACAGCCCCGATCATGTGATCTTGGGCTCACACCTGAGCTACCGTTGCAGTGTGCTTGTGAGGGTCGCGTGGCATTTTACTCACTTGGTGTTAACACACGTGCGTGCTCGGTATGGTGGGGTTATGTGGCCACGTAGGCTAATACATAATCGGTAACTCACCTCTAGTGAAGTCAAGTAGAATAAGCACTAGGCTTTCGCCCGGTGGGCTCATGCGTCAAGATGGCGGTTCGGTACTTGGTGTTAACACACGTGCGTAAAGGTGGTTACCGGGACAATGACGCCATTTCGGCTAATGTCATCTCGCGGCCAAATAGGCTTGTGCGAACCCGCTTAACTACTCTTGCAGTGTGCTTGTACGAGTCTCTTGACAATAGGCATGGGTGTAACTCATCGAGGGTGTGTATTTTATGACCTAGTCGAGGCATTAACGCGCTTCTTGATTCCCCTTATATGGATACGGGTTTTGCATACTTGTTTGTGATATACTTGTGTTATGACGAGTCCTATGGTGGACGACTCTTTGTTTCTCCGTACTTGTACCGGATGTGAGAATAAACCCCGAATCAATGGTGGATTCGGTTTTATGCATGCACCTTTTAGATCCGAGTGGACTAATAGGATAGGTGGACTCACTGAGATTTAGTAATCTCATCCCATTCCAATTCTATCTTTTTCAGGTGGTTCGAGGCAAGATCGTGGCAAAGGCAAGGCGGATTAGTCCTTTGACGTTGTTGCTAGACATCATCTTTTGTTTGCATTTCTTGCTTTTGTAATACCTTGTTGGATTTTGTACTATTTTGGATGTATTGTCATTTTGGCCATGATACATTCGGCTTTTGTACTTCGTGCTTATGATGTATCTATTATCTTTCCGCTGCGACATTATGTAATCGTTGTCTTTATGAAACCATATTTAATACTTTATGCATATTATTCTAGACAAATATGTGTGGGGTGTTACACATCCCATTTCTTTTTTTATAAATAAAAGACTAAAAAGTAAACTAAAATATTTATTTGACCAAAAAAATATTCATTCTTAAATTTTATGTCATAATTAAATGAGGAGAGAAAAATATATATATTATAGAGATTATAGATATTTTAAATCAAAGTCTTTGTTTAAAAACTTAATTACTCTTCTTCAATATTATATTGGTTAGCTAAATAGATTTCATAATTGTTTTTAAATAAAATAAAATTAAGATTTTCTTTCCATATTCATTGTATGGACATGTTATATGAATATAGAGATGTAATGGTAGAAAGAGGTGCGGGATATTTGTAAATTGGATATGAAAAATGAGTTTGAGTAAGTATTAGTATCTAATATTAATACATTTCTCCCAATTAAAACAAAAATAAATATTAGGTTAATAGCTTACATCAAAGGTATAAGTTTTTTTATATAAGCATCCAACCAAATCATAACCTTATGAGATTTTTAGAGACATTTACGAAATTATTCTATAAAAACCACATTTTCATGTGATATGACTGAATGCAAGTGTCAGAGAATATATACATTCTGAGTGGATGTTCACCAAATCTCAATCGTTAAAATAATTGATCACACATTTATATTAAATGAAATAAAAAATTAATAAATATATGGCCTATTATTTCTCCTAAAAAATAGGCTATTTATAAGACCATGTGGTTGATGCTATTAACGATTGAGATTTCGTGTATGTATTTTAGGCTTATACTTGGTGTCAATGGATCCTCACTCACACACACACACACACACACACACACACACATATATATATATATATATATATATATATATATATATATATATATATATATATATATATATATATATATATATATATATATATATATATATATATATATATATATATATACAATGCAATTTTAAATAAAGAACAAGATGATTACACAATTTCTTGTTTGTTAACCATTAGTTAAAATGCATACCATTTTGGATTTGACATAAATAATGTATAGTTTTTAAATTTCTTAGGATATTGCATGTCTAGGTTTTCAGTTCTTAGTGTAGTTTATCATTTATCCAATTGGAAGCGATATAATACGTAAGGTTAGGTTTTGTTAGAATTGCGGCTTAATCGAGCTTTAGTGGTGCTTAAATTTTGAGAAAATGTTGAGTTAGAACTCAGTGATATTGATTCGTTGTTTAAGCTCACCTCATGAAATATACAGGTGAATCCATTGATTACCTTTTGTGTTTCATCACAAAACCATCTTTGGAATTTATGAATTGATTAAGTGTTAACGTGATCAAAGTTCAAACAAAAATATTATCTTCATTTATTCGCTTTAAACCTTCCGTGCGCATTTTTTGAAAACCTCTGACAATTGAATTTAGAGAGTGATCAAACTTTTATAATTTTCTAAAAGGGTCTATTCACCCCTCTAGACCGTTTCATTACTCCGTATTCACTCAACACTTTCCTCATCTCTTTCTGCCATAACATCTCTATTTTCATATAATAAGTACAAATGAGCCTTATGAAAATAGAATATAAATTTATTGTTATTTTAAAAAAATTATGAAATATATTTTTTTCAATCAATTTCAAATCGAAGATATTTTGATTTGAAAAAAAATTAATCTCTATATTAACCCAATTTAAAATTATATTTTTAGTCTCTTTAAAAAAATTTGGATGTTTTAGTCTCTCAAATATTTTTCTTTATCTTAAAAACCTTCGGTATTTTTATTACAATGGAAAAGACTTACAAAACAAATCACAAGAAAAAAAAATTGTGGCAAAAAAAAAATAAAAAACAAAACTTCTTAAAAAAATAATATAACCTAGGCTGAATTTTAAAATATATATAGGAACTAATAATTTATTCAATCCTATAATTATATATCTTACAGGGTACGCAGACATTTTTTCTCTCCAAAACGATTTGTTTTTTGACCTGATAGATAGTCTAGAAGGGAAGTTACAATTCATAACTAATCTAGAAGGAAAATTACAATCCAACATTATATTCCAATGGATAAGAGCGACATCTCTGACATTCAAAACAATTATAAATACTCTACCACATTCCTGGTAAAACACATATCCCTAATAATGGTACATTATGAATTTTCATCCTCATCTTTTCCCTCAAACTCCACCCCCCAAACTCCAAAAATGATTCCTCAGAAAATAACCCTAGTATAATTTCTAAACACTCAAATAACCTTTTTTTCCATGGTGGAAGGAAACAGAGATTTCATGGTCTCTCACACCATGGTAAAAGGTTTATTTGAGTGTGTAGAAAATTTACTAGGGTTATTTTCTAAGGTATCATTTTTGGAGTTTGGACGATTCGAGTTTCATGGAAAAGGTGAGGATGCAGATTCTTTGTGCACCACTATTAGGGATATGTGTTTTGCGAGGAAGGGGTTAATAATGTGGTAGAGTATTTATAATTGTTTTGAATGTCAGAGATGTCGCTCTTATCCATTGGAATATAATGTTGGATTGTAATTTTCCTTCTAGATTAGTTATGAATTGTAACTTCCCTTCTAGACTATCTTTCAGGTCAAAAAACAAATCGTTTTGGAGAGAAAAAATGTGTGCGTACCCTGTAAGATATATAATTATAGGATTGAATAAATTATTAGTTCCTATATATATTTTAAAATTCAGCCTAGGTTATATTATTTTTTTAAGAAGTTTTGTTTTTCATTTTTTTTTTGCCACAATTTTTTTTCTTGTGATTTGTTTTGTAAGTCTTTTCCATTGTAATAAAAATACCGAAGGTTTTTAAGATAAAGAAAAATATTTGAGAGACTAAAACATCCAAATTTTTTTAAAGAGACTAAAAATATAATTTTAAATTGGGTTAATACAGAGATTAAATTTTTTTCAAATCAAAATATCTTCGATTTGAAATTGATTGAAAAAAATATATTTCATAATTTTTTTTAAAATAACAATAAATTTGTATTCTACTTTCATAAGGCTCATTTGTACTTATTATATGAAAATAGAGATGTTATGGCAGAAAGAGATGAGGAAAGTGTTGAGTGAATACGGAGTAATGAAACGGTCTAGAGGGGTGAATAGACCCTTTTAGAAAATTATAAAAGTTTGATCACTCTCTAAATTCAATTGTCAGAGGTTTTCAAAAAATGCGCACGGAAGGTTTAAAGCGAATATATGAAGATAATATTTTTGTTTGATTCACCTACACAACTCAAAAAACTTCCAACATGAAAGTTGTAGATCTTGCAAAATAAAACAACATCTTACAACACAACTTTTTTCAAAAGATCAACCATTTAAGGGTTTTGAAAATTTTGAAGTTTTAGGTCATAAACACTTAGAAATTTTCTAAGTGTTTTTAACCTAGTTTTTATCCAACTTTGGGCTCATTTTTCACAAATTTCCCAAGTGATTCTGAAGAAGACATAAACTAATGATTTGAAGTAGATGTTTAGGGCTTTCCAAATTGTGTTCAACCTTCTCCAAATTCAATTTGAGCTAAGAGTTATGCTTGTTCAAAGTTGGCCTCATGAAGTAAAATTATAGGTCATGCATCATTTTTGAACTTTGAAATTTTGTGCACATGGCCTCAATTATGGATGCTACACGACCCATAACATATCTGAAACAATGCCATGCATTCATTTTCACCATGCCATAAGAATTGAAGAAGATTCTTAAAACAAGAACATGTGATTATGTAATGATTACATTTTTGAATTTATGGCAAATTGATGAATCACCCAAGGAATCTTCTCACCAACCAATTAGAGCTTATTTCTGGCTCAGAATTGTCCCCTTAGATCAAGCAAAATCGAGGGCTAGGGGATTGATCAAATGGAATCAAAATTCTCATCATTGCACTTGGGATATTCTTTGAATTTCTTCATGGCTAAGAAACCAAAACTCTCCCACTAAGCAAGCTCACTCTCTCAATCAGTACTGAACCAATTGCCTATAAATAGAGGCCTCATTCTCATTCAAAAAACACACCAAAGCAACAGAATTCTTGCTTTCTCTTTTCTTTCTTCATACTTAGTTTTTTCAAAGGTCCTTTGGCAAGAAGACTCGGATTCTTCAAACCAAAGCTCTCTCTTTGAAAATAAGTATTCAAACACATTGAGGGAGGCATTTGGGAGTGATCCAAACCTCTCGAACACTTCTGGGCGTGGAGAATCATCACCTTCACCTCTCATTTTGGAGCACTTGCAGTTGGAGGACCATGGAGTAATTCAGGAGTTTTCAAGCCAAGCCAATCATCCAGACACACTCCTCAGGTCATAGTGAAGCTAACCAGATGGCTGCAGCTCATCTGTAACTCGAGAATCATCACCCTCCATGTTCACTTGAAGCTGAAATCGAGGGAGGTCCATAGAGCAATTCAGGAGGATTCAAGCTCCAATAAGCATCCAGTTAGCATCATTGAGTCTCAAGGAAGCTATTGAGATCATTCATTCAAGCCCAGGTGCTCTCTAACATCCTCACGACCTTCATTTTCAGAGGTAAGTTTCTCAACTCCATCCCTCTAATTCGTGTATCTTTCTGGCTAAAACTCAACACCATTCTATTCAGCATCATAAGAGGATTAAAAACCCTCTATCATCAGTCATCTATGCTTCAGTATAGTCATTTAATTTGAATTCCAAATTTTAGGGTTCTTCACGTATTTTAGATAATTCAGTAGATATAGTTAATATAAATTCATAATAGTTACATATCTAGAATCGTGAGTGAATTTAGAGCAAGTTTGGTCTTTATATCGTTGCAAATGGTTGAGAATTGAGAGAGTTCAGAAATTCAAATTGTTGGAGCTTGAGGAAGAAGATGACAATGGTGGTGGCGCGCAAATTTCAAACCTCAGGGTAGAGTTTATTTTATATTTAATGATAGGTGTTTTATAAACGACTGAATAACTTGCCCCAGTGGCCACACATGCGCTCTTAGTCTCCTCATGCCTCAAGTCTGGGGTTCGAATCCCCCTCGCCCCAGACTTTTTGTTTCTTTTATTTTTCCATGATTAACCACTTGTTTGAAAATATAATGAACTGGATGTGTGACAATAACACCAAGCGCGCGTTGGCCCAGTGGTGTTATTTTGGGTCAGTGACTTGGAGGGCGTGAGTTCAATCCCTCTAGGTGACAAAACATTATTTTTTATCACTTATTTCCTTCAATTTTCTCACAACTTCACATAATTAATTAACCTATCAAACTAATTTATTTTCACTTCATTTTTCACACACTTATCATTTAATACATCTATTTTGTGAATAATCATAAAAATCATAAAAATATTATTTATTTCATATATTTTTATTAGGTTTAAAATAGTATGTTTTAAGTGCTTTATTAAAAACTTTAAATATATACATTCACTTTGTTTTAACCTAATCATTTTGTAAATAAAGTTTATGATAAAACCCTAATTGTTTAGGTCTTAATTAGGCATAGATCTTCATCTTTACCTTAATTAAGTTGACTTTTTGTCAAATTTCAAAACTGTTTTCAATCTCCAAATAAATCAAATGATTAAGGTTTTCAAACAACAAAACCTTGTATCATTCCAAATCATTTTTTTCAAATTGCTTTTACACCAGTACTGTAAAGTACTGGGCCTCTAATAGAGTGTAAGTCCCAAAAACCTTCTCTTCTTAGCTTGTTTTCAAAACTGTATTTTCAAAATCTTCTTTCTGTTTTCAAAACATTCTTCTGGTATTTGAAGGGCATTATTCCCGGTGAAACTCTTCAGATACCTATGTGACCTTTGTCCATCTTCACTTCTTTTGTTTTCAAAAACCCTTAACTGTTTATCATATATATATTCAACTGTTATCCAAAAATTACTGTTGAGGCTCTGTACATACTTCTTCAAAGGCCTCCACTCCATCCAGGTTAGGCTTTACAAGCTTTCAATTTACAGTCTTTATTTAAATTACTGTCAAATATAAACTGTGCATATATTAATTTAGAACTACGTTTGAGTATAAACCTTAGGACAGTTAAACTATATATATATTATAGGAATATGGCCTAGGATTGAGAATGTCTTCCCGGTGAAGGCTCTTTCCTAATTAGAGATCTGTAGTTCAAACCCCCAAGATGAATTATTCCCGGTGAAACATCTTGGCAAAAACCTTAGAATCCAAAAATATAGGACACATCCACCCAAAGAGGAATTATTCCCGGTGAAACCTCTTACCCATTTGCTTAGAGCCAAAATAAGTTCAAAACTACATAGCTTTCTCTTGTGCTATAACAAGGACCCTCGATTAGCCTCCTCTTGGGCTTTGTACAAGGACCCACAGGCTTCTTAAAAGCATTTCCAGCTTCCTCTTGAGGTTGTATACAAGGACCCATCAGGTTTCTTATAAACATAGGAACAGGTCTTTAGTCACCTTTTAGCCTACCCTGGTGAGTTTCTTCCAATTTAAACCAGACTTTAAACAAGCTAAGTTTGTCTCAATTTCACATTGAGTACATTTTTGGAATGAGAGACATGGACAGTCTCTGTCACCCTTATCTTCATCAATCTTCCTTAGCAGAGTCTAGGATCCTTATTTGCTTATCCTCAGCAAGTGTCAGCCTTCATCTTGGGCTTTAAACAAGAAGTCTCCATTAGATAATCTTTCTGCCAATCATTTCAATAAAATTCCCTGGAAAGGGTTAGCTTCCACACATTCTTTCATTTCAACAAAATCCCTGGAAAGGGTTAGCCTCCAAAGTCAATTAATAAAAAATGTCAAAAAATAAAGATTCATTTCTCTTAGGAGATAATTTCCCCAAAAGAGTCAAAATCCCTGGAAAGGGTTAGCCTCCAAAGTCAATTAATAAAAATGTCAAAAAACTAAAGATTCATTTCTCTTAGGAGATAATTTCCCCAAAAGAGTCAAAACCCCTGGAAAGGGTCAGCCTCCAAAAACATGATAAAGTCAGTCTTTTACCAAATAATTTCTCCAGCTGAGTCAAAATCCCTGGAAAGGGTTAGCTTCCAAAGAAAAACAGTCTTTCAATAAATAAAATCTCCTCAGTAGAGTCAAAACCAACAAAAATAGTTAGCCTCAACCTTGGGCTTCATACAAGGCACCAAACAATAAAACTCCCCTGTCAAGAATCAGCCTCAACCTTGGGCATTGTACAAGGCAGATAATAGAGTCTCCCCAGTGAGTTCTTCATCACTCAGTAGCCACAACCTTGGGCTTTGTACAAGGCAGATAAACCATACTTTCATGTGTCAAAGATTCCTAACACCTAGGATCTTTTCCCCATAGAGTCATCCATACTCAGTTTATTTAAGAGTCTGCCACAACCTTGGGCTTTGTACAAGGCAAAAAATAATATTTACCCTAGCTAGAGTCAGCCACAACCTTGGGCTTTGTACAAGGCACATAAAATAGAGTCATTCATTCAATTATCCTCAGAAGTTAGCCACAACCTTGGGCTTTGTACAAGGCACACAAATAGAGTCTCCCTAAGTAGAGTTAGCCTCAATTCTGGGCTTTGTACAGAACACAAAAATACCCTGTAATTAATCCCAGTGGAGTCATCTCCCAGAAACAATATATTAATAAATCAATCAAAAAAAGCCTCAAGCTTGGGCCTCATACAAGCCAGCTAAAGTCAAATCTTTTATACAGTAGATAGACATAGCTTATCTCTATAGAGAGATATTTTTACTACTCTACCACATTCAAACAAACATTACACTTCATTTCAATTTTAATCAAGTCTCCCATTTAGGATTTTGAAAGGCATGAGCTGGCAGTAAAACCCAGACATGTGGTAACTTTCCCTAATTTGGATGAGCATTTTTCTTTCATTTAAGAGGCATTTGACTGGTATACTTGCACATACACAAGTAAGGTCCCCCTCTTGAATGAAATGAATTCAGTTATTCTGTCACTCCTTTAAATGTTTGTGGTAGAATAGTACAAATACCTCTCTGTAGAGATGATTTCATGTCTCTTTACTGTAAACAGAGATTTAATTCAAGCTTCAACCTTGAGCTTCAAGCAAGGCACCAAAAACAATTAATTTCCCTAGTTAGTTCCCCGAACTACATTAAGCTCTGACTTCCACCAGGGATATGTAGGCATGAGGTTCACAAGGAATCTCAGCGAGCTAATAAAATACCAAAAATAGTCAGTCTGTCTATCTGTCTGTCTTTCTTTAATCAATTCAATTCCTTCTCCTAATACAAAGGAGAAACTTTCCCAATCATTAGCAGCAAACACAATCACAATGACACAGAGAAGGTTCTTGTAGAGTACTACAGATATGTAGGGTGTTTAAACATTTCCCTATGTATAACCGACCCCCCGGACTCCAGAATTTCTAGTCTAGGTGAATCCCCACACTTAGCAAACTCCTAGGGTTTAGTTGAGATCTTTTTTTCCCTTTCCTACTCGTAGGACCAATAAGAAAGTTCGTGTGATATCGTAGGAAGAACTGAAACAAAATTCATCCCACCACGGGCGCATTCTCCTTCCAAATTTCGCGTGAAGGGTTTAGCGTGCCGTCCTCCCAAGTGAAACAGGGAGGTAAAGAAAACGACCACCACAGAAAAATGGCGACTCTGCTGGGGATATAAGTGTTAAAAACCTTGGTTTTTCATCCAAACCAATGGTTGACCTGTTGCTGGTCCAGCCCCAATGAGGAATTAGGGATGCCAAATTCCCCCTCAAACAAGAGAGGTCCTGCCTAACCTCTGTGTCATTTCATGTGATTGTTGCATATATATTTGTTTATTTTGTTTATTCTGTATCGGGAAAGGGCTTGATTCCCTCTTGTGGTGAGAAATCCTATACCCGGATTTGAGTGCAACATAAGATAGGATGGAGGATGTCTTCCCGGTGAAGACCCTCTAATCTTGGTTCACAAGTCTGCTCTTGGGATTTGCCTGGCTGGTTGTGATTAACTGCGCCACTGCATTCCGAGACTGATTTGTACCAGGAGGACCTAGAAACACATTAACCCCACTTAAAGCCTTTTTAGGACGTAGAGCGGTGATTACGGAAGTAATTGTCACGCAGATACTACACTCAGAGAAAACTCTCTTATAGATACCAATCAAACGTATCTTTAAGGTTGAGCAAAAACTCTGAGACCCCTAGAACCCGTTCTACAGGTACAAAAATCCTTAACCTTAGTTTACCATTGGGGCGGGGATTGCGTTTGGACTTCATGACCACTATACCCTTCAACGCCATGTTTGTTTAAAACTCTTGTGTGTGCATTCATGCATTCATGCATCATTCATTAATAACAACTAAAAACAAAAAGAGTCTTTTTCGAGTCGTTTTTCAAGGAAACTAAATAACGAACGTTTTGAACTTCATAGAAAGAGAGAAACGGAGAAAGGACTTAAGGATCTATATTATGGATTACGGAAGAAAGAGAGCTAGGAAATACACCTTCAAGATTCCCCAGGTCGAGGAACTGGGAAAGCTCGGAAAACTGGTGGTCAACCCCCAGGCTTTCAAGGAGAAGTATGGAAAACTTCTGCCTTTGCTCAATACCAACATTGTGGATGGGGTCCTTCCCACCTTGGTACAGTTTTACGATCCCACGTATCACTGCTTCACCTTTCCAGATTATCAGCTCATGCCTACGTTAGAGGAGTACTCTCGTCTGATTGGAATACCCGTGTACGCGCAAGATCCATACTCCGGTTTGGAAAAGAACCCTGACGACATTATCATTGCTGCAACTACTCCTTTGAACGTAGTCGACATCAGAACTCATATGGTGAGTAGAGGAGGAATTCAAGGATTGCCCTCCAAATTCCTGTTTGATCAAGCTCGGTACTTCGTCAGCATCCAAGATATGAGCGCTTTTGAGGAAGTCTTGGCTTTGCTTATCTACGGATTGTTTTTGTTCCCTAACATTAACGATTTCGTCGACATCAATGCAATTAAGATCTTCTTAATTGGAAATCCAGTTCCAACCTTGCTTGCGGATGCTTATCACTCTGTGCATTCAAGAAACCTGCAGCGAGGAGGATTAATCACATGCTGCTTACCGTTATTATACGAATGGTTCGTTTCACACCTGCCAAAGTCTAGCACTTTCTGGAATATGAGGGATGGCCTTTACTGGTCACAGAAAATCATGTCTCTCACTCATACAGACATTGATTGGTGTAGTCCTGACAACGACGAAACCAAGATCATCTTCAGTTGCGGAAGTTTTCCCAACATACCCCTTATTGGAACTAAGGGAGGAATCAGTTACAATCCAGCTTTAGCCCGTCGTCAATACGGCTATCCCATGAAAAATATACCAAGTAACATCCAATTGGAAGGTCTGTTCTTCAAGAACATCAACGATCATGGCAACATGCTGAAGAAGGAAATTGTCCAAGCCTGGCGTCTTGTTCACAGCAAAGGGAGAAGATTGTTAGGAAAACATCTTTGTATCTCCCTGGATCCTTACCTTCAATGGGTACGCGTCAGAGCATTCAAGCTCAGGATGCCATATCAACATCAAGAACCTATTCCCCTAAGGGAACCAATTTACCTTTTCTCCACCGATGTTGAAAAACTGCAAGCGGCATTAAACAAGGTATGCCAAGAAAGGAATGCTTGGAGGAACAAGTATCGAATTGTCAACATGGAAAATGTTGAGATTCAAAACATCCTAAGAAGGAAGGATGAGTTACTTGAAGTACTCAATCGACAAGTGACACAATCATCACTTTCTCATCATATCCCTCCTGCTTCCTGGATCATCGATCAGCTCACGTCAGAGAACGCTCAGCTCAAGAAACAGAAGAAGATGTTAGAACGTGAAGTCGGCTCATCATCAAAGTTTTAGAGTCCTTTCTCTCAGTTTCTCTGTATTTCCATTTTCAAAGTTTGTAAAAACGGCGTTTTCGCTTAATTAATAAAGTTTTGATGTTTCATAACGTAATTATGGTGTTTCCTTGAAAAATATTAACTTAATTGCATATCATACATCGCTTTAGTCGTACGCACTGACACGAGAATTGTCGCGGATCTAATAGTCACTTTCCTTTCTCCAGAAAGAGAGGAGGAGAAGGAGGTGAACCAAGACTTTCAAGCTGTCTCATCCATACAACACTCGTTCAAGTCGCAAGAAAAGAATGGAAGACTTTGAGCAAGAGAATTAAGAACTCAGGGAAGAGATTAATACTCTCAAAGGTACTGTTGAAAGACTCAATAGTATGGTAGAAGCCCTGGTAGTTGCGCAGAATCGACCAACGCCAGAAGAACCACAAAGGACTGTGGTTTCCGAGATTGTTTCTACTCCCATTCCTCAGTATACCATGCCGCCTGATCGACCTTGGGGCATGCCGTATAACTTTACTCCAGAAGGGTACATACCTCCAGCTTCTGAAGCTCCAAAAGTCACCATGGATATGCGTCCACCGGAGGGTTACAAACCTCTGGAAATTGAAGTTCCAAGAGCAACGGCAATGGGTTTCGCACAACAGAATGCTGAGATTCCAAGATCTGCTGTCATGGCTTCTCCACAGCCCATTATGCATACTTTTCCCCCGCAAGGCGGACAAGTATATCATCACGCTCCAAGTGAGGATGCTGGCGTGTATGAAAGATTGGACGAGTTCCAAGAACAGTTTCTGCAAATGCAGAAGGAACTCAAGACTCTCCGAGGACAAGATCTATTTGGAAAGAATGCTGCAGACCTCTGTCTGGTTCCAAATGTTAAGATTCCTCACAAATTCAAAGTACCAGAGTTCGAGAAGTACAAAGGGAATTCATGCCCACAAAGTCATCTTGTGATGTACGCTCGAAGAATGTCAACTCAGACTGATAATCAACAATTGCTCATTCATTATTTTCAAGACAGCCTGACTGGTGCTGCACTCAAATGGTACATGAACTTGGACAGTTCAGAGATTCGTACTTTTCGAGACCTCGGAGAGGCCTTCGTCAAACAGTATAAGTACAATCTGGATATGGCTCCCGACAGAGATCAACTCCGGGCCATGACTCAAAAGGATAGAGAAAGCTTCAAGGAATACGCTCAGAGATGGCGTGAAGTTGCTGCTCAAATTTGTCCACCACTTGAAGAGAAAGAAATGACAAAAATCTATCTCAAAACTTTAAGTCCATTTTACTACGGACGAATGGTTGCAAGTGCACCAAGTGACTTTACCGAGATGGTAAACATGGGTGTGCGTTTAGAAGAAGCAGTTCGGGAAGGACGCCTGAACAAAGAACCAGAATCTTCTGTTGGTCCAAGGAAGTATGGAAGTTCTTTCCAGAAGAAAAAGGATCAAGATGTCAGCAATGTCTTGCACAAAATCAAGAAGAAATTCCAACCTCAAGTTGCAACAATAACTCCGGTTGTTAACTCAGCGCCAGCTTATCAACCTCAGGTCTCGCAACAACAAATTCAACAAAGGTCGCAGCAACCTCAGCAGCAGGTTCGACCTCCAAATTACAACAATCGGGCTCCAAGGTATCCTGCCTTTGACCCCGTACCAATGCCGTATGCAGAATTGTTTCCAACATTACTGGCAAAAGGACTCATTCAGACAAGGAGTCCCCCAAATCCTACAAACAGTTCCTCACCATGGTATAAGGCTGACCAATCTTGTCCCTATCATCAGGGGGCACCAGGTCACAATATTGAGAACTGTTTCCCTTTCAAGATTGACGTCAAACGGTTAGTGAAAAGCGGAATGCTATCCTTCAAAGATACTAATCCAAACGTCCAAGCAAATCCTTTGCCGCATCATAAAGAAGCTTCAGTAAATCTGATAGATCAACACCCCAATGTCATTCAAATCTACGACATTCGTCAGATAGGGGAAAATCTTGTCAGGATGCATGCTAAACAAGCTGGGTACGGTCATGTACCACCTCACAACTACTTCACATGTGAAATTTGTCCAAGGAATACTCAAGGATGTGCCATAGTTCAAGCTGCATTACAAGAACAAATGGATTTAGGATGGATTCAACATATCCGAGTTAGGACTGAACATGACATCAACATGGTTCAAGGATGTCCAGGAGAATACAAAATCTACAAAGTTGAAGACCTTGAAGGATCGGTAGTCAGGTTCCACAAAACTTTAAATGGACTTGCCTACTTTGGAACAGATTTCCACGCTTACAGTAGATGTGAAATCTGTCGAAGAAATTCACGAGGATGTTTGCGTGTTCGTAACGATATTCAAAAGCTGATGGACGACAATACCATTACTGTTCTTGCCAACAGAGAAGATGACGAAGTCTTTACCGTATCTTCCCAAATTAATCAAGTTGAACCAATGCAAGTCAAGTATGATAGCAGGAAGATAGCAGTTGCACCACTAGTCATCTACTTACCAGGTCCTGTACCGTATGAGTCCAGCAAGGCTATACCCTACAAATACAACGCTACATTCATTGAAAATGGTAAGGAAATACCATTACCGTCTGTTGTCAACATTGCTGATGTTAGTCGAGTCACCAGAAGTGGACGGGTCTTCAACAGAACAACAGAAAATGTGGAGAAACCTTCGGAGGAAGTACCACATAGGCAAGATAATCATCCGACCAATGCTGTTCAAGCGAAAGAAAATGATGAGATCTTGAAGTTAATCCAGAGGAGTGAATACAACATTGTAGATCAATTACTACATACTCCGTCTAGGATATCTGTTCTCTCCCTACTATTGAGTTCTGAGGCTCATAGGGAAGCTCTACAGAAAGTTTTGGAACAAGCTTTTGTAGAACCAAGTGTTACTGTGGGACAATTCAACAACATCGTTGCCAACATTTCCGTCGGAACTAACCTGAGTTTCTGTGACGAAGATCTTCCTGAAGAAGGAGTGGACCACAATCTTCCACTTCACATCTCAGTTGGCTGCATGGGTGATGTACTCACGGGAGTCCTAATAGACAATGGATCCTCTCTCAACGTCATGCCTAAATCAACATTGTCAAGATTATCTTTCGAAGATTACCCTCTAAGAAAAAGTCATGTCATCGTCAAAGCATTTGATGGATCAAGAAAGTCAGTTTTCGGAGAAGTAGATCTTCCCATAACTATTGGACCTCAGACGTTCAAAATCACTTTCCAAGTTATGGACATTCCAGCACAATACAGTTGTTTGCTAGGTCGCCCATGGATTCATGAGGCTGGGGCAATTACTTCAACACTTCATCAGAAACTGAAGTTCATAAGAAATGACAAATTGGTAACCGTATGTGGAGAACGAGCTCTGATCGTCAGCAACCTGTCATCATTCTCCGACATAGAACCAAAAGAAGTTGTTGGAACTAAATTCCAAGCACTTTCCTTGGACAAAGGAAAGGAGAAAGCAGCGTCTATCTCTTCATACAAAGATGCAATCCAAGTCGTAAAGGATGGCACTACCCGTGGTTGGGGGCACATTAATATTCCTACCAACAACAAGAACAGAACAAGAATTGGATTCTTTCCGACATCATCAAAAGCTATCCCAGGGATTGAGGTAGTTCTCCCTATTCAAGAAACTTTCTGCAATGGAGGTTTTCTTCAACCTGTTCAACAAACAGTCAATACCATCGGTACGGAAAACACCGATGAAGAGGAATGGTTATCCTATCTTAACAAAGCAGGATACATCTCCCTACCAGAGTCTGATTCACCTTGCTGTTATCCGACTAAAGGATCTGAAAGTAAGACTCAACCAAGCAGTGATGAAGTTACTGACAGCTTCACCACCAGAAGTCATGGTTCATCAGAAGAAGTTCCTCCTATCCCCGAAGAGACTTGGGATACATTAGGAGAACCAAGCGGAAAATTCGACTACATGGTGAAATACTCCGCTCCTGAAAGTTCAAGAATCTCTCTTGAAGATATTGTTCCAACTGGATGGAACATTGATTATGAGTACCTCTCTCAGCCAAAAGAGATGTATAACCCTTGCTATTCATCATCATCGACTGGTGAAATCATCATTGAGGATTATATCCCCAAGTCACCTTCTGAGGCTACGGATCTAGAGTTCACATATCTAGTCAATGCCATCTTGGGAGAAGAGCAAGACCAAAATACAAAAGAGGATGATCTCGAAAGTGTCTCCGACAACGAGTCTCTCCATTCAGAAGATTGGAAGTTTCCTCAAAAAATGACTGCCCATAAATAAAAATGTCATTCTGTTCCTTCGTTTAGTTTTCCCTTTTCTTTTTTCGGAAATTGGTAATCCTAAAAAACACCCTTAAAAAACATCAAACATTCCATTAACTGCATACACCGAGTCTTCCCTCGTTGTCTAAATAAAACTTATCACACATATGCAGATTAATCATAAAATACCCCGTTGAAACGAACGACCGTCTGACTTCTCCAAGCTTTGAGTTTCCTGTATTCGAGGCAGAGGAAGAAGAAGACGAAGAAATATCAAAGGATATTTCACGGTTACTTCAACAAAAGGAAGAGGCCATTCAGCCATACAATGAGCCTCTAGAGATCATTAACCTTGGTTCCGATGGAAACAGAAAGGAGGTTAAGATTGGAGCTTCGCTCAGTTCAGAGATCAGAGAGAGTTTGATACAGCTGCTCAAAGAATTCTCAGATGTCTTCGCTTGGTCTTATCAAGATATGCCAGGGTTGGATACCAGTATAGTGGAGCATCACTTGCCATTAAAAGCAGAATGCCCTCCGGTCAAGCAAAAATTAAGAAAATGGCACCTGAAGACATGGAAAAAACAGCTTTCATCACCCCGTGGGGCACGTTCTGCTATCGTGTTATGCCTTTTGGACTAAAGAACGCAGGGGCAACTTATCAAAGGGCCATGACTACGCTTTTCCACGACATGATGCATAAAGAAGTGGAAGTCTATGTGGACGACATGATTGCCAAATCAGAAAATGAAGAAGATCACATACAGAATTTGAAAAAGTTATTTCAACGCTTACGGAAGTTTCAGCTTCGCCTGAACCCCAACAAGTGTACCTTTGGTGTCTACTCAGGAAAACTCCTTGGTTTCATCATCAGCAAACGAGGAATTGAAGTAGATCCAGACAAAGTCAAGGCAATTCAGGAAATGCCTTCGCCCAGAACCGAGAAACAAGTTAGAGGATTTCTTGGACGTCTGAATTACATCTCGAGATTCATATATCTCATGACTGCAACTTGCGCTCCTATTTTCAAACTTCTACGGAAAAATCAAAGTTGCGTCTGGACAGACGATTGTCAGAAAGCGTTCGACAGCATTAAGGAATATCTGCTCGAACCACCCATCTTATCTCCTCCAGTGGAAGGAAGACCTTTGATAATGTACTTAACCGTCTTAGAAGACTCCATGGGTTGTGTCCTTGGACAGCAAGACGAGACAAAGAGAAAAGAGCATGCCATCTACTACCTGAGCAAGAAATTCACTGACTGTGAATCCCGCTACTCCATGCTCGAGAAGACGTGTTGTGCTTTGGCCTGGGCTGCCAAGCGTCTCCGCCAGTACATGATTTGACATACTACTTGTTTGATCTCTCATATGGATCCAATCAAGTACATCTTTGAGAAGCCTGCCTTAACCGAGAGAATTGCCCGTTGGCAGATGTTGTTATCAGAATATGACATTGAGTATCACGCACAGAAAGCCTTGAAAGGAAGCATTCTAGCTGAGCACCTGGCTCACCACCCACTCAATGGTCATGAATCAACCAGTTTCGACTTTCCGGACGAGGACGTCATGTACCTCAAGATGAAAGATTACGACGAGCCACTACCAGACGAAGGACCTGAGATAGGATCCCAGTGGGGCTTAATCTTTGACGGAGCTGTCAATGCTTATGGACGAGGAATTGGGGCAATCATTGTTACACCTCAGGGTACCCATATTCCATTTACTGCCAGATTAACTTTCAAATGCACAAACAATGAGGCCGAATATGAAGCTTGCATCATGGGTCTCGAAGAAGCCATGGATCTAAGAATCAAACACTTGGATGTATACGGAGATTCTGCTTTGGTCATCAATCAAATCAAAGGAGAATGGGAAACACGCCAACCAGGGCTAATTCCTTACAAAGACTACGCGAGAAGATTGTTACCATTCTTCGACAGGGTAGATTTTCATCACATTCCTCGTGAAGAAAACAACTTGGCTGATGCATTAGCCACACTCTCTTCCATGATTAGGATAAATCATTGGAATGACATTCCTCAGATCGATGTTATGCGCCTGGATAGGCCCGCTCATGTGTTCACAGTAGAAGCAATCATCGACGACAAACCGTGGTATCACGACATCAAGAACTTTCTTCAAAAGCAAGAGTACCCTCTTGGGGCATCAAAGAAAGATAGAAAGACTTTGAGAAAGTTAGCTGGAAGATTCTTTCTGAATGAAGATATTCTGTACAAGAGAAACTTCGACATGGTTCTGCTCAGATGCGTTGACAGAAAAGAAGCAGAAGTACTCATGAGAGAAATACATGAAGGTTCCTTTGGTACTCACACCAATGGACATACCATAACAAGGAAAATACTGAGAGCAGGATATTATTGGCTGACAATGGAGTCAGATTGCTACCAGTATGCAAAGAGGTGTCACAAATGCCAGATCTACGCCGATAGAATTCATGTGCCACCATCTCTTCTCAACATACTCTCTTCCCCTTGGCCTTTCTCCATGTGGGGAATCGACATGATTGGAATGATCGAACCAAAAGCGTCCAACGGACATCGCTTCATCTTGGTAGCTATAGACTATTTCACCAAATGGGTTGAAGCAGCTTCATATGCAAACGTTACAAGACAAGTTGTCGTCAGGTTTATCAAGAATCACATCATCTGTCGCTACGGCATTCCTAGCAAGATAATCACTGACAATGGGTCAAATTTGAATAACAAAATGATGAAGGAGCTTTGTGAAGAATTCAAGATCGAACATCACAACTCATCTCCTTACAGACCAAAGATGAATTGAGCTGTAGAAGCAGCTAACAAAAACATCAAGAAAATCATTCAGAAGATGGTCATCACTTACAAAGATTGGCATGAAATGCTCCCGTATGCTCTTCATGGTTACCGTACATCAGTTCGTACTTCGACTAGAGCAACTCCTTTCTCCCTTGTATATGGCATGGAGGCAGTCCTACCTATAGAGGTTGAGATTCCATCAATGAGAGTTTTGATGGAGGCAAAATTAACAGAAGCCGAGTGGTGTCAAAGCAGATTCGATGAATTGAACTTAGTCGAAGAAAAGCGCGTGACAGCTTTATGCCACGAACAGCTATATCAACAAAGAATGAAGAAAGCTTTCGACAAAAAGGTTCGACCTCGCACAATCAAAGAAGGCGACCTTGTACTCAAAAAGATTCAATCTTTTCTCACAGATTCGAGAGGGAAATGGACTCCCAATTATGACGACCCCTACGTGGTCAAGAGAGCTTTCTCAGGAGGAGCCTTAATACTCACGACTATGGATGGAGAAGAATTCACCCGTCCTGTGAACGTCGACGCAGTCAAGAAATACTTCGCCTAAATAAACAAAAGAACAGCTCGCTAAGTTGAAAACTCGCAAAGAGCGACTTAGGCAAAAAAGAGCGTCTCGGTGAATCGAAAACCCGAAAGGGCGATTCAGGCAAAAATTAGAGACATAAAAAAAAAATATCTTAATCAATCCCGGTAAACTTAAAACCCGAAAGGGGTAGTTTACGCAAAAGTTAGGGATATATGGCAAGTAACTGTGTTCAGGACAAACTTGATCATTCAAAATCCATAGCGGAGTATTCATCAGCAGTAGGTCATCTTCTACGAAGCACGAATACAGCGCAACTCGGAGTGGAAGGGAAAGATAACGGTCGTCACGTTTCATCGTAGCCCTTTTCCCGAAAATTACCAATTTCTAACTTTGTAAATACTCCATGGAATCAAGCATTTGGCTGATTACCATTCCATATATTATAATTTGAGCCTTGTGCTTTTCCTTTGCAATCTAGTCTTATTCAGTTTCTTGGAATGCATTTTAAGTTTAAACAGTCAATTTCTTGAAACAAATGTTTTCATAAAATAAAAATGAATTTACTTGCAAAAATAAAGGTGAAATTTCTTTCTAAGGTTTACAAACAATAGGAAGAATGCAAATAGTTGCTCCGAGAACGGTTGAGACTCCGGGAACCAAGATTTCCCCATGAGGTCGCTTTGCGAACATCTCCCGATGACGGATCTTTACTTCAATTCATATTACTTACTTCGGACAGCGGACGACTGGTAACCAGGTATTCCCAACAGATTTCGAACTACAAGAAGAGGACATCTTCTGATCAACAAGAATTCAAGTCGTATCTTAGGATTTTACATCCGCGACAATTCCGTTTTACATTCACTTTACATTTTATCATTATCTTCATGCATACATTACATCATAATTGCATAGCCGAATCAGGCTTTGATCCTGTGAATGCCTGAGTCATTGAGGCATGAACTCAAGTTTCCCCTGCAAGTTCCGGAGAAACTTTTTCCTTCGAAACAACAGTTCATACACAAGGATCTCCTCAAGAAAGTCAACAAATGGTAGTCTCCCTCAAAGAGATAGTTTGTTCACTTTTGGAATTCCTCAGCCGAGAATCTCCTGCAGAGCGACATTCGACAGTCTTCTTCAGATAAGATAGTCTGCTTCACATTTTGGAATTCCCTACAGGTTTGGTATTTCCCCAGCAGGGTCAAGAGGTGCCACTTCTTGTCAAAGAAAAATTCAGAATCTCCCAGCAGATCGACAAATGGTTCCCCAGCGGAATCAGCGAATGATAGTCTTCGTCCAGAAGATAGTTCAGATTCCCCAACAAAGTCAGCAAATGGCAGTCTCTTTCAGCAGAAGACAGTTTGCTCACTTTCCTTCATGACAAAGTCAGCAAATGGCAGTCTCTTTCAGCAGAAGACAGTTTGCTCACTTTCTTTCATGACAGGGTCGACAAATGGCAGTCTTTTCCCAAGAAAAGACAATTTGTCTGTTAAATACTCAAGAGATCGACAAATGGCAGTTTCTTCAAACAGTTTGTCTGTTTCTGGGATGTTTAACTCCCCACAGAGTCGATGAATGGCAGTCTTCCTCTTAGGAAAACAGTTCATTGATTCCCCAGGCATCAGTTGACGAATGGCAGTTTTCACCCCGAAAACAGTTCGCCCGCCTTCAAACAAAGTCATTAGCCCCTCAAAAGATCATGAGGCCATATGACATTCTTTCAAAGACGTCAAGTCAAAAGGGAAGATGGTGAAGTTTCTTTACAGCCGTCAAATGGCATCTTACCTCCAAGCGCTGGTAAGAAGTTTGACGAGGAAACAAACCTTTGAAGTTTCTTTACAACCGTCAAATGGCATCTTACATCCAAGCGCTGGTAAGAAGTTTGACGAGGAAACAAACCTTTGAAGATTCTCTACAGCCGTCAAATGGCATCTTATCTCCAAGCGCTGATAAGAAGTTTGACGAGGAAACAAACCTTTGAAGTTTCTCTACAGCCGTCAAATGGCATCTTACCTCCAAGCGCTGGTAAGAAGTTTGATGAGGAAACAGACCTTTGGAAATTTTCTCTTTATCTGAGATATTGTCCAAACACAACTAAGGCCAGTTTCGAGATATAAACATCCGAAACAAGGGGGAGGTTGTTTACCTTTTTCTAAGTATCAACACTTAGTTAAAGAAGATGGATTGCGCATCCTACATTGCCATCCATTCACCAGAATCCACATCAGGTATTTCTGCAGGAATTTATCTCCTCATCCCCCGCCAAGTGCGACAACGGGATCAAGTCATGAAAAGATTTTATCAATTACAACATCTCAGGAGCGCCCAAAATTCGGGCATTCTTTGATATTTAAGTCTCTTTTACGCCGGAGAGATCGCGATCTCAATCTCTCTCCCTTCAGATAAAAGAAACTTAAATAGGGGCATCTGTCATACCCTAATTTTTGACCCCCCTGAGATGACATATCTTCAGGATTTTCATCAAGTCAAAGCAACTACCCAGAGCAGCCTGACATTCAATCGAGGGTGTTCAAAGACAAGAAAACTCAGGCAAAGGATCAATCAATAGGAGGATTAGTCTCTAACACAATCATGAGACTCAAGAGCTTCATTATTTCACCTATGATTGATTAAGACACCCAGTCATCTAAACACAGAATTATTCAGATCCACAGACTAGGGTTTTGAGCCTTATCAAGGACTAAAATCAGGGATCACCTTTGGGAAACCATAAAAAGCCCCAGGGGATCATTCAAAGACATCAATCATCTTCAAATAACTCATATGATAAGATCCACTGGACATTACACCTCAGTTCAAAGTCTACAGTCATCATTGTCCTCTGGTCGACAATTAGGGTTTTTGACCTAATTCACCAAGATAGTTGACTTTTAATCAGGGCATGGATCCAAAACTCAAGACATGATTCAAGAGTCTCTTCTACCTCAATATAATCCATTTACATCATTCATTTGAGGAAAAGATCTTGTTTCTACACAAAAGCCCAAAAATTCACTTTGTCAGGAAAAGTCAACTGTGTGTGATCATCATTGACTTTTAAGGTTTTTGGTCAAAAAATGACTTTCAAAGATCAATATCATCAATATATGGATGTCAAAGTCATTTGACCAAAGAAATTCAAAGAAATTCATCAAGGAGCAAAAAGTCGGGAATTAGGGTTTTTGAGGGCATGGTGAGAACTCAAAATTTCACCTACACAACTCAAAAAACTTCCAACATGAAAGTTGTAGATCTTGCAAAATAAAACAACATCTACAATACAACTTTTTTCAAAATATCAACCATTTAAGGGTTTTGAAAATTTTGATGTTTTAGGTCATAAACACTTAGAAATTTTCTAAGTGTTTTTAACCTAGTTTTCATCCAACTTTGGGCTCATTTTTCACAAATTTCCCAAGTGATTCTGAAGAAGACATAAACTAATGATTTGAAGTAGATGTTTAGGGCTTTCCAAATTGTGTTCAACCTTCTCCAAATTCAATTTGAGCTAAGAGTTATGCTTGTTCAAAGTTGGCCTCATGAAGTAAAATTATAGGTCATGCATCATTTTTGAACTTTGAAATTTTGTGCACATGGCCTCAATTATGGATGCTACACGACCCATAACATATCTGAAACAATGCCATGCATTCATTTTCACCATGCCATAAGAATTGAAGAAGATTCTAAAAACAAGAACATGTGATTATGTAATGATTACATTTTTGAATTTATGGCAAATTGATGAATCACCCAAGGAATCTTCTCACCAACCAATTAGAGCTTATTTCTGGCTCAGAATTGTCCCCTTAGATCAAGCAAAATCGAGGGCTAGGGGATTGATCAAATGGAATCAAAATTCTCATCATTGCACTTGGGATATTCTTTGAATTTCTTCATGGCTAAGAAACCAAAACTCTCCCACTAAGCAAGCTCACTCTCTCAATCAGTACTGAACCAATTGCCTATAAATAGAGGCCTCATTCTCATTCAAAAAACACACCAAAGCAACAGAATTCTTGCTTTCTCTTTTCTTTCTTCATACTTAGTTTTTTCAAAGGTCCTTTGGCAAGAAGACTCGGATTCTTCAAACCAAAGCTCTCTCTTTGAAAATAAGTATTCAAACACATTGAGGGAGGCATTTGGGAGTGATCCAAACCTCTCGAACACTTCTGGGCGTGGAGAATCATCACCTTCACCTCTCATTTTGGAGCACTTGCAGTTGGAGGACCATGGAATAATTCAGGAGTTTTCAAGCCAAGCCAATCATCCAGACACACTCCTCAGGTCATAGTGAAGCTAACCAGATGGCTGCAGCTCATCTGTAACTCGAGAATCATCACCCTCCATGTTCACTTGAAGCTGAAATCGAGGGAGGTCCATAGAGCAATTCAGGAGGATTCAAGCTCCAATAAGCATCCAGTTAGCATCATTGAGTCTCAAGGAAGCTATTGAGATCATTCATTCAAGCCCAGGTGCTCTCTAACATCCTCACGACCTTCATTTTCAGAGGTAAGTTTCTCAACTCCATCCCTCTAATTCGTGTATCTTTCTGGCTAAAACTCAACACCATTCTATTCAGCATCATAAGAGGATTAAAAACCCTCTATCATCAGCCATTTATGCTTCAGTATAGTCATTTAATTTGAATTCCAAATTTTAGGGTTCTTCACGTATTTTAGATAATTCAGTAGATATAGTTAATATAAATTCATAATAGTTACATATCTAGAATCGTGAGTGAATTTAGAGCAAGTTTGGTCTTTATATCGTTGCAAATGGTTGAGAATTGAGAGAGTTCAGAAATTCAAATTGTTGGAGCTTGAGGAAGAAGATGACAATGGTGGTGGCGCGCAAATTTCAAACCTCAGGGTAGAGTTTATTTTATATTTAATGATAGGTGTTTTATAAACGACTGAATAACTTGCCCCAGTGGCCACACATGCGCTCTTAGTCTCCTCATGCCTCAAGTCTGGGGTTCGAATCCCCCTCGCCCCAGACTTTTTGTTTCTTTTATTTTTCCATGATTAACCACTTGTTTGAAAATATAATGAACTGGATGTGTGACAATAACACCAAGCGCGCGTTGGCCCAGTGGTGTTATTTTGGGTCAGTGACTTGGAGGGCGTGAGTTCAATCCCTCTAGGTGACAAAACATTATTTTTTATCACTTATTTCCTTCAATTTTCTCACAGCTTCACATAATTAATTAACCTATCAAACTAATTTATTTTCACTTCATTTTTCACACACTTATCATTTAATACATCTATTTTGTGAATAATCAAAAAAATCATAAAAATATTATTTATTTCATATATTTTTATTAGGTTTAAAATAGTATGTTTTAAGTGCTTTATTAAAAACTTTAAATATATACATTCACTTTGTTTTAACCTAATCATTTTGTAAATAAAGTTTATGATAAAACCCTAATTGTTTAGGTCTTAATTAGGCATAGATCTTCATCTTTACCTTAATTAAGTTGACTTTTTGTCAAATTTCAAAACTGTTTTCAATCTCCGAATAAATCAAATGATTAAGGTTTTCAAACAACAAAACCTTGTATCATTCCAAATCATTTTTTTCAAATTGCTTTTACACCAGTACTGTAAAGTACTGGGCCTCTAATAGAGTGTAAGTCCCAAAAACCTTCTCTTCTTAGCTTGTTTTCAAAACTGTATTTTCAAAATCTTCTTTCTGTTTTCAAAACATTCTTCTGGTATTTGAAGGGCATTATTCCCGGTGAAACTCTTCAGATACCTATGTGACCTTTGTCCATCTTCACTTCTTCTGTTTTCAAAAACCCTTAACTGTTTATCATATATATATTCAACTGTTATCCAAAAATTACTGTTGAGGCTCTGTACATACTTCTTCAAAGGCCTCCACTCCATCCAGGTTAGGCTTTACAAGCTTTCAATTTACAGTCTTTATTTAAATTACTGTCAAATATAAACTGTGCATATATTAGTTTAGAACTACGTTTGAGTATAAACCTTAGGACAGTTAAACTATATATATATTATAGGAATATGGCCTAGGATTGAGAATGTCTTCCCGGTGAAGGCTCTTTCCTAATTAGAGATCTGTAGTTCAAACCCCCAAGATGAATTATTCCCGGTGAAACATCTTGGCAAAAACCTTAGAATCCAAAAATATAGGACACATCCACCCAAAGAGGAATTATTCCCGGTGAAACCTCTTACCCATTTGCTTAGAGCCAAAATAAGTTCAAAACTACATAGCTTTCTCTTGTGCTATAACAAGGACCCTCGATTAGCCTCCTCTTGGGCTTTGTACAAGGACCCACAGGCTTCTTAAAAGCATTTCCAGCTTCCTCTTGAGCTTGTATACAAGGACCCATCAGGTTTCTTATAAACATAGGAACAGGTCTTTAGTCACCTTTTAGCCTACCCTGGTGAGTTTCTTCCAATTTAAACCAGACTTTAAACAAGCTAAGTTTGTCTCAATTTCACATTGAGTACATTTTTGGAATGAGAGACATGGACAGTCTCTGTCACCCTTATCTTCATCAATCTTCCTTAGCAGAGTCTAGGATCCTTATTTGCTTATCCTCAGCAAGTGTCAGCCTTCATCTTGGGCTTTAAACAAGAAGTCTCCATTAGATAATCTTTCTGCCAATCATTTCAATAAAATTCCCTGGAAAGGGTTAGCTTCCACACATTCTTTCATTTCAACAAAATCCCTGGAAAGGGTTAGCCTCCAAAGTCAATTAATAAAAAATGTCAAAAAATAAAGATTCATTTCTCTTAGGAGATAATTTCCCCAAAAGAGTCAAAATCCCTGGAAAGGGTTAGCCTCCAAAGTCAATTAATAAAAATGTCAAAAAACTAAAGATTCATTTCTCTTAGGAGATAATTTCCCCAAAAGAGTCAAAACCCCTGGAAAGGGTCAGCCTCCAAAAACATGATAAAGTCAGTCTTTTACCAAATAATTTCTCCAGCTGAGTCAAAATCCCTGGAAAGGGTTAGCTTCCAAAGAAAAACAGTCTTTCAATAAATAAAATCTCCTCAGTAGAGTCAAAACCAACAAAAATAGTTAGCCTCAACCTTGGGCTTCATACAAGGCACCAAACAATAAAACTCCCCTGTCAAGAATCAGCCTCAACCTTGGGCATTGTACAAGGCAGATAATAGAGTCTCCCCAGTGAGTTCTTCATCACTCAGTAGCCACAACCTTGGGCTTTGTACAAGGCAGATAAACCATACTTTCATGTGTCAAAGATTCCTAACACCTAGGATCTTTTCCCCATAGAGTCATCCATACTCAGTTTATTTAAGAGTCTGCCACAACCTTGGGCTTTGTACAAGGCAGAAAATAATATTTACCCTAGCTAGAGTCAGCCACAACCTTGGGCTTTGTACAAGGCACATAAAATAGAGTCATTCATTCAATTATCCTCAGCAGTTAGCCACAACCTTGGGCTTTGTACAAGGCACACAAATAGAGTCTCCCTAAGTAGAGTTAGCCTCAATTCTGGGCTTTGTACAGAACACAAAAATACCCTGTAATTAATCCCCAGTGGAGTCATCTCCCAGAAACAATATATTAATAAATCAATCAAAAAAAGCCTCAAGCTTGGGCCTCATACAAGCCAGCTAAAGTCAAATCTTTTATACAGTAGATAGACATAGCTTATCTCTATAGAGAGATATTTTTACTACTCTACCACATTCAAACAAACATTACACTTCATTTCAATTTTAATCAAGTCTCCCATTTAGGATTTTGAAAGGCATGAGCTGGCAGTAAAACCCAGACATGTGGTAACTTTCCCTAATTTGGATGAGCATTTTTCTTTCATTTAAGAGGCATTTGACTGGTATACTTGCACATACACAAGTAAGGTCCCCCTCTTGAATGAAATGAATTCAGTTATTCTGTCACTCCTTTAAATGTTTGTGGTAGAATAGTACAAATACCTCTCTGTAGAGATGATTTCATGTCTCTTTACTGTAAACAGAGATTTAATTCAAGCTTCAACCTTGAGCTTCAAGCAAGGCACCAAAAACAATTAATTTCCCTAGTTAGTTCCCCAAACTACATTAAGCTCTGACTTCCACTAGGGATATGTAGGCTTGAGGTTCACAAGGAATCTCAGCGAGCTAATAAAATACCAAAAATAGTCAGTCTGTCTATCTGTCTGTCTTTCTTTAATCAATTCAATTCCTTCTCCTAATACAAAGGAGAAACTTTCCCAATCATTAGCAGCAAACACAATCACAATGACACAGAGAAGGTTCCTGTAGAGTACTACAGATATGTAGGGTGTTGTCATACCCCAAAATTTGCCCGCATATATTTTCATGTCATTTTATTTCAAATAATTGACGTAACCCGGTCGATAAGGAAGTAAGGTTTGCAAGTGCAAGGTCCCGAGTTCAAATCTTATGTTTAACATTTTCCATTTATTTGTTACTAACTTTATTTGTGTTTTAAATTATTTTCAATCACAAAATTGTATTTTTATTTAATTTTTCGTATTTTATTAAATGTGTATTTTTAAAATATTTTTTTTACTTTTTTTCACTTTTATTCAGAAAAATACCAAAAAATCATAAAATAAAAAATATTCAAAAAAGATTTGATTGCATTTTTATCTTAGGAATTTTTTTTTTATTTTGAGCAAAATTCATATAATTAGTTAAATATGACAAGAATCAAAATCAAATTAAAGTTTGATTTAGAATCTTTGACTATGTTAATAATTTTTTAATTTTGTGCTCTTTTTGTTAAACCTAATTTTTCTTATAAATACTAACACTTTTATGCACTAAACAGAGAAAACCCTATTATTCTGACAGCCAAAAACCAATTTTTCGGCACATACACATTGCTGTTTGTATATATTTTTGTTTTCCGCAAAAACTAATGTTGGAGCCTTCCAAACCTGACCACAAATATTCTTTCCCCGTCAATATGTTATAACAAAATGCACTGTCCTCCTTCACAATGGTTACAAACCGATTTCACACCATCCCTTTTCACATTCAAAAATCATTCATCAAAGCTTCCTGACAGTCAAAACCAATCTATTAAACTTTTATTACTAACATTGTTACAAATTGGTGATTATACAGGCTAAGACATAATACAAGTTTGATTGTTATTTGTTTCTATCTTTGTGCTTCATTTACAGGTCACGTAGAAGGAGAAACAATAAATCCACAGAAACTCGAATCCAGACAAGAACAGATCTGATCCATGCCGCTCACTCATCACCGCTTACAACGCCAACATCACCACTGCGCGACGGCCGACAACCTGCACGGCTTCCGATCGGACATCGCACGTCCTCGCACCGTAGCAGCCTCCGCCCACAGGTCCAATCGCGACCTCACTCCGCCGAGCACACTGTCACCGCCGCTCCCTCCGATCCGGCATGGCTCACCAACAAAAAACAACGGCGTAAGCCGGCTGTAAATCCTCTATCGGCATGCTTCTTTTCTTCTTTTCTTGCTTTTTAGATGTGGTGAGGTTTGCTTCTTGATATGGATATTGGTTTTAATGGAGATAAAAAAGAAAAATTGATAGGCAAAAATGGTGGAAAAGATGATACTGTCTCCACGTTAAATCCTCCTTTCTTGTTTTTGTTTTCGCTTTTTTTTGTTTTCTTTTCTTAATGACACGTGTCGAGGCATGAGTGGAACTATTGTTTTGTTTCTATCCTTGAACCAGTGTGAGTGAGGTAAGCTAACGTGATCTTTTCCCCTGTGTGGTTGCATTTTGAAATTTTGTTATTATTAGTATGTAATACAATTTATTTAGATTAATTAGGTTTAATTCATTATTAGAATCAGGTTAGTTTTAATTAGATTATTTTTTAAGAACAATGTTAGTTTCAGGATTTTTATTTAGGTAGTTTGTTTAGATTATAAGACTTAATATAAAGAGAACATTCAAAAAATATTATTAGAGTTTAATTAGCTTTTATTTGGTTCACAAAAAAATACAAAAATAATAATATTAGAATTAAAGTTTTTATCTTTCATATAAAAAAATATATATACCAAATATAATTTGTTTAATTTTAATTTCTTTTTTAGAATTAACGTGGCTATTTTTAGATTTTTCTTTTAATCAATAATTGTTTATATTTTTTCATTATCATTTTTGTATCTACTACCATTTTCTTGTTTTTGCGAGGTACAACCATCGTGAGCATTGGGGACTGCTTCGCAGAATTCATAGCTTGTGCATGCTTCAGAGTTCCTCCGACTGTCAACCATGTCAGATCAAATCAAAATACAAAAGCTAAGTACCCTTTTATTTATCTATTCTTAATTTCTTTATCTCTTATTTTTATTAGGGTTAACCCCAATTGACCACCGAACCGATAATGCACTCACCTTCTGTTTATTCTTTCTTTTCCAATTTTCAGGGTTTGTCGATTGCCGAAGCCACGAGTATTGGTAACCCTAAACCTTAACCCTGATATTTTCTGTCTTTTATTATTACTTATGCCAAACCTTATTGGGGGATCCGCTTGTTTCATTTTCCCCTCCCCATATTGCTATTATTACTGCTTTATGTTAAACTGCGTGGTTAGTAATTTAGGGAGTGCAACCTTGAATTGAATTAGCCTCACTAATTACAAGATAATTTAATCGAATTAATCACGTGATTGTTGCACCCACGCACACTCTTGGGGTAACCTCTCTGTTGCCTGTTGCCTGTTGCCTTGTGTTTTTGCAGAAGCCATGTCCCTCGAATACGAGGATACCTCAGCCATGCTGCCTCGATAAATAAAGGTCATACGACCCTAATGATGCTGCCTTTGATACACTATATGACCTCGACCCTCGGAAGTTGCCTACGGAAAAGGCTGAGGTATCCTCTGGTTGCCTACGAATAAGGCTGTTCTGGTCTTTCCCTTAGACTACCTGCCTCTCTATGGTATGGGTCAGTCTTATGGCGAAGGATATTTCGATGACCCGTTTACCTCCAAACGAAAGGCTTCCTGCCCTCTTATGGCAAGGACTGACCCTTTCATTCTGAAAGGCTAAAAAGAGACCTATCATCTGAGTTTAAGGTAATTGCCCCTAATTGCCTTGCCATGCTCTATTTTCTATATTCTTTCTCAAAATTCTTCAAAAACTGGCTACGCTCATTTTACGAGCTAAAGTCCATTTTTTTCCTCTTTCATCTACATTTTCTGAAAACGAGCAAGCAAAGCAATTAAGAGCCCATGGAAAACCATGGATGCAAAGGGTGCCTTACACCTTCCCTTTGCATAAATTACCCCCCGAACTTAGATTTCTTTTAAAGGTTTTTTTCTGTTTCTTTTAGCCTTTCTGAATTTGTTTGGATAAAATAAAAGTCGGTGGCGACTCATGCTTAACCGCGACATTTCGATCGATAAAAAAGTCAGTTCACCGTATTACAGAATTGGCGACTCTGCTGGGGACAAATTTCGATAAAAGAGGGGTTACCTTAAAAGTTTAGGATTCACCTTAAATGCTTTCTATTGTTTGCTTTGTTTGCTTTAATTTTGCAGGGCTGTTTTGGGTATTTTGTTGTGTGAAAGATCCTAACCCGGATCTAAGTACCTTAGGTATATGGCATGAGATCAAGGAGACTGCACAGCGTATACTGATGTGGTTGATCTGATGGCCATCGTTAGTGTGACACATTGGTTTGTCCTGGTGTTCCTTGGGATCCGACCTGAGGAAATACTTGGCTGCCGCGTGGTGTCATTAAGCACTAATTTGCCCTTAGAACCTTAGTTGAACTTGGCCTTGGCCTATAGAAAGTAGCGAGATAGCTGGCTTTGGTTCCGACTGAAGTTGGTTGATACTCGAAGCTACAGTCATATGGACTGGACTTTCAGGACCTTTTCGGTCGGCGATTCGATTGCTGAACTGAGATAAGCGCCTTCGAGAAAGGTCAATGATATGAGATCCCTAGAACCCGATCTTTATATAGGACAGGTTGAACCAACTTAACTTCAGTGGGGAGGGTACTTACCTACTAACTTCACGCAAGCCTCTAAACCTAAGGGCACTTGTGTGACTTGTTTGCATTTGCTACTAACCTTTGTTTCTTTGCAGGTTTTGTTAAAAGACTTGTTTGCCCTCACTATTCCATGTTGTGCCTAATGAGCTGAATTCGCATAACACACTAACCTTTGTTTCCTTGCAGGTTTTGTTAAAGGACTTTTTTGCCCTTCCTATCCCACGCTGTGCTTAATGCATTGCACTCGCATAACATCATGACATCATAACATAGCATGTTAACTAACCCTTTCAAGGATCTTAGGGATTTAGGGCGCACAATTTCAGGTGCTCTTATCAAGGACTAATTTCCTAATCAAGGGGCAAGAGGATTTATTTTCCTCTGGCCACATGCCTTCCAATTCAGAGACTCAGTACCTATCAAGGGGCAAGGGGATTTATTTTCCTCTAGCCATGTACTTTCAAATTCAGAAGTATCCCGAATCAGAGGCGATGACCCACTCGATATGGTGAGCTTGGTTCTCGAAGAAAGACGTTCGAAGACAAAATTCAGAATTCTTCAAACGAAGATGCGCCCAAATCATTTCTAATGTTGCTAACTAAATTCCTAAAGATCCTTGGAGACATTGCATCTGCATTCATAACATCGCACCACAGGTTTCTACCGCAGGTTTCTCACCTCCTCGCCGTTCATCCAAGCACCATGAATCTCGAGCAATCAGTCAAAGACCTTCAAGCTCAGAATGCCCAGTTTCAAGATTTGATCATGAACTTGTCCAAGGGGCAAGAAGAATTAAAGGCACTCCTATTCTTGAGGTACAATTACAATACGAGGTGCGCTTATTATTCGAACATTCCTGGTTATGGTGTAAAGGATGGTAGACCGTTGAAGCGTGCCATTAAAGATTTAATCATGACACTCAAATCAGAAAATACCACGACAATGAAGTCACGACAACTGAGTCACGATAATGGAATCACGACAACTGAGTCACGATAATGGAATCACGACAACGGAGTCACGATAATGGAATCACGACAACGGAGTCACGATAATGGAATCACGACAACTGAGTCACGATAATGGAATCAAGACAACTGAGTCACGATAATAGAATCACGACAACTGAGTCACGATAATGGAATCACGACAACGAAGTTACGACAACTGAGTCACGATAATAGAATCATGACAACTGAGTCACGATAATGGAATCACGACAACTGAGTCACAACAATCAATTCACTCATATGATCCAGATGCTCAGGGCAATCGAGCCAACGAATTCTAACACCTACTATAAACCCAATGCGAGGTGCGCGTACCATTCCAACAGTCATGGAAATCACACAAATAATTGCTAGACATTGAAGAATAAAATTTAAGGTCTGATCGATGACGGGGAAATCAAATCCAACCCTCCTGAAAACTCCTGTGATAATCACTGCTCCTATGACTAGTCATGACAAGACTGAGTGACGTCTAGACGGACGAACTTTTGGATCATTAGATCTACTTTCATTTGCAAGTTTCTTTTCTGTTTGTTTAAACATTTATCTCATGATAGACATTATCTGTTTTAATAATCATCATCAGTGCATTGCATATGTTTGTCTCAAATAAATTATTTCGCTATCACTCATCTAAACTGCATCTTTACTTTGCATATGTTTTACGATACTCAACTCCTGCTAAAGCTGTATACCTTTTGAGGGAGGATGACGAAAACGATACCGCAACCTCATACAATATGCTTTTGAACGGACTATGCTGACGATGTACAGGCATTGTTTCAATTCCTAAACAGTGGAGATATAAGGATGTTAATCCCTCGCCAACCCCTTTGAGCCTAAGAAGTAGAAGTTTCTTTCTGGTACTAATTAAAAAAAACCTTGATCATAACCTGGGGCAGGGTAGTTCTCAGTTAATTTGGCTGGGCATTCTATTTTAAGAGAATCATTCAGTACACCTTTCAACAAAGGTTTCAATCACAAGCGTTCATTCGCACACATCAAAGAAGTGTTGGAGATGTCAATCAAAAGCCAATGATGGTTCATCAATCATTAAGTAAGGCAGTCAATATCTTTCAAAAAAAATGATGAAAACATACATACAAAGAAAAGCCTGCTAAGTCAAAAAAATCAAAAAGAAGACTTAGGCAAAAATCAAGGCATCCTACTGACTGTAAGCTCAAAATAGACAGTTCAGGAAAAAGTTAGGGATATCAAAAAGATGAAAAAAGAGAAGTCAATAAATTCCTTAACAACACAATGTTGTGACTACCAAAAGGAAGAAGTGACTGCCATCTCAAAAGTTCTCTTTGCTTGTGAACCATCATCATTATCAAAGGTGCAAACCCAAAAGTCTCCTAGAAACTGAATGCATAAGTGAATTAACTGAGCTTAGGATTGAAGATCATCACGAAGAGGGGTGGGTACAATCAAAATTTTGAGCCTTTATCCTTTGTTTCTTAAACCGTGAACCAAGCCACGTTACAACCCTTAAAAGTCCTAACTGAAGCATGGTTAGTTCGAAAGCATACTGTCACCAAAAGGGTATCCTGACTCCTTAAGGTTTACCATAAATGCTGAGTTGATACTTCGTTTCTTACAAACATCACATTTTTATAAACATCATGCTTTTACATACCCAGTTTTAATGTTTTTCAACAAACTCAAGACAGACATATGCATTGCATCTCTTGAATTCATTATAAAACAAATTCTGCTACATAATTTCAAATGTTAGCAACAGAAAGAGTTTGCACAGGGTACAACTAATGACTGAAAGTTATCCCGACAGACAATATTACTCCAAGAAGCAATGTCTCTTATGTATACAAGGGGCACGACACGTTTTTCCCAATCAATCTGGGGCAATCAAGTCAAGATTCCAAGAATCTCTCAAAAGCCAAACAATCAAAGTCACATCCCAAGTGAGTTTCAAACTATGTCCCGATCAATCTGGGGCAACCAAGTTAAGATTCCGAGAATCTCTCAAAGATGCCAAAAACAATCAGGGGCATGCATCCAAGTAAATCTGAATCTATTTCCAATCAACATGGGGCATTGTCCTGGGCTTACGATTACTAGGGGCATGTCGCCTACAATATACACTTCATAAAGTCCTCGCGAGGTGAATCTCTTCAAGTTCCTACTAGCAGGGGCAAATCTATGAAAGTCCAGTTTGACATCTTGATCAATACTTAGTGGTGTGTCCTAATCAAATCCAGGAATGGTAGTTACTATAATACTGGGGGCAACTTTCACCCATGTCTCCCCACAGAGCCGGGTTCACAAGATCATATCCCCACAGAGTAATCATTAAGAAGATATCTTTAAACGCGCCCAACAAAAGACATAGCTCCTCAACAGAGTTTACATCTTCAACACCACCGATTCTCCAACGCTTTGCTCTTCTCCAACATGGCTTACCGATATCTTTCATCCCCAGTTAGGATTCATCAAATTACTATTCATCCCCAAGCAGAAATCATAAATCCCCATCTGAGCATCTCCAAGAAAAGATCAAAACATAAAACTCACGATGACACAGAGAGTTATCTTCTCAATCAAAGATGCTTCGAGTAACATAAATCATATCCATACATCATATACATCACATGCATATTCATACCTTGCATGCATTTATAATTCATACATAACATACAAAGCGTCCCATTTATTTTTGAGAACTCCGTCCCATTCATTACATACATCATAAACATTGCATAATTAATTGTTACCAAATGAATATTATCCGATAGGTACATTACAAAGATTCGAATCTTATTCAAAGCCTAACGCACGGCACTCCAGACATCTGCGGATGCAAATCGGATTAGTCTAACGCACGACTTATCCATCAACCTAACGCACGGTTTTCCAGACATCTGAGGATGCAATTGAGAATAGTCTAACGCACGATTTATTCTTCGACCTAACGCACGGTCTTCCAGACATCTACGGATGCAAATTGGGTAGTCTAACGCACGACTTATCCATCAACCTAACGCACGGTTTTCCAGACATCTGAGGATGCAATTGAGAATAGTCTAACGCACGATTTATTCTTCGACCTAACGCACGGTCTTCCAGACATCTACGGATACAATTCGGATCTGATATAACGTACGACACACTCTGACTCTCAAGTATATCAAGTCAGATGGCATCTTCAAGCCCATCTCAATCATACATCTTCTCCAAACACCTGGATGGCATCTTTAAGCCCATCTCCAATAAAACTTTTCTTGAGGCCTGGATGGCATCTTTAAGCCCATCTCCGACAAAAGTCCCTACTTCAGCTAGGGCAAATTTCTTGGTATTCTAGTGTTCAATCATCTTCCACCTTCAGATATCGACTGGCATACAAACCACTCTACATCTTCAGGTTTAAGAAAATTGAACAGGGGCAGCTGTCATACCCCAAAATTTGCCCGCATATATTTTCATGTCATTTTATTTCAAATAATTGACGTAACCCGGTCGATAAGGAAGTAAGGTTTGCAAGTGCAAGGTCCCGAGTTCAAATCTTATGTTTAACATTTTCCATTTATTTGTTACTAACTTTATTTGTGTTTTAAATTATTTTCAATCACAAAATTGTATTTTTATTTAATTTTTCGTATTTTATTAAATGTGTATTTTTAAAATATTTTTTTTACTTTTTTTCACTTTTATTCAGAAAAATACCAAAAAATCATAAAATAAAAAATATTCAAAAAAGATTTGATTGCATTTTTATCTTAGGAATTTTTTTTTATTTTGAGCAAAATTCATATAATTAGTTAAATATGACAAGAATCAAAATCAAATTAAAGTTTGATTTAGAATCTTTGACTATGTTAATAATTTTTTAATTTTGTGCTCTTTTTGTTAAACCTAATTTTTCTTATAAATACTAACACTTTTATGCACTAAACAGAGAAAACCCTATTATTCTGACAGCCGAAAACCAATTTTTCGGCACATACACATTGCTGTTTGTATATATTTTTGTTTTCCGCAAAAACTAATGTTGGAGCCTTCCAAACCTGACCACAAATATTCTTTCCCCGTCAATATGTTATAACAAAATGCACTGTCCTCCTTCACAATGGTTACAAACCGATTTCACACCATCCCTTTTCACATTCAAAAATCATTCATCAAAGCTTCCTGACAGTCAAAACCAATCTATTAAACTTTTATTACTAACATTGTTACAAATTGGTGATTATACAGGCTAAGACATAATACAAGTTTGATTGTTATTTGTTTCTATCTTTGTGCTTCATTTACAGGTCACGTAGAAGGAGAAACAATAAATCCACAGGAACTCGAATCCAGACAAGAACAGATCTGATCCATGCCGCTCACTCATCACCGCTTACAACGCCAACATCACCACTGCGCGACGGCCGACAACCTGCACGGCTTCCGATCGGACATCGCACGTCCTCGCACCGTAGCAGCCTCCGCCCACAGGTCCAATCGCGACCTCACTCCGCCGAGCACACTGTCACCGCCGCTCCCTCCGATCCGGCATGGCTCACCAACAAAAAACAATGGCGTAAGCCGGCTGTAAATCCTCTATCGGTATGCTTCTTTTCTTCTTTTCTTGCTTTTTAGATGTGGTGAGGTTTGCTTCTTGATATGGATATTGGTTTTAATGGAGATAAAAAAGAAAAATTGATAGGCAAAAATGGTGGAAAAGATGATACTGTCTCCACGTTAAATCCTCCTTTCTTGTTTTTGTTTTCGCTTTTTTTTGTTTTCTTTTCTTAATGACACGTGTCGAGGCATGAGTGGAACTATTGTTTTGTTTCTATCCTTGAACCAGTGTGAGTGAGGTAAGCTAACGTGATCTTTTCCCCTGTGTGGTTGCATTTTGAAATTTTGTTATTATTAGTATGTAATACAATTTATTTAGATTAATTAGGTTTAATTCATTATTAGAATCAGGTTAGTTTTAATTAGATTATTTTTTAAGAACAATGTTAGTTTCAGGATTTTTATTTAGGTAGTTTGTTTAGATTATAAGACTTAATATAAAGAGAACATTCAAAAAATATTATTAGAGTTTAATTAGCTTTTATTTGGTTCACAAAAAAATACAAAAATAATAATATTAGAATTAAAGTTTTTATCTTTCATATAAAAAAATATATATACCAAATATAATTTGTTTAATTTTAATTTCTTTTTTAGAATTAACGTGGCTATTTTTAGATTTTTCTTTTAATCAATAATTGTTTATATTTTTTCATTATCATTTTTGTATCTACTACCATTTTCTTGTTTTTGCGAGGTACAACCATCGTGAGCATTGGGGACTGCTTCGCAGAATTCATAGCTTGTGCATGCTTCAGAGTTCCTCCGACTGTCAACCATGTCAGATCAAATCAAAATACAAAAGCTAAGTACCCTTTTATTTATCTATTCTTAATTTCTTTATCTCTTATTTTTATTAGGGTTAACCCCAATTTACCACCGAACCGATAATGCACTCACCTTCTGTTTATTCTTTCTTTTCCAATTTTCAGGGTTTGTCGATTGCCGAAGCCACGAGTATTGGTAACCCTAAACCTTAACCCTGATATTTTCTGTCTTTTATTATTACTTATGCCAAACCTTATTGGGGGATCCGCTTGTTTCATTTTCCCCTCCCCATATTGCTATTATTACTGCTTTATGTTAAACTGCGTGGTTAGTAATTTAGGGAGTGCAACCTTGAATTGAATTAGCCTCACTAATTACAAGATAATTTAATCGAATTAATCACGTGATTGTTGCACCCACGCACACTCTTGGGGTAACCTCTCTGTTGCCTGTTGCCTGTTGCCTTGTGTTTTTGCAGAAGCCATGTCCCTCGAATACGAGGATACCTCAGCCATGCTGCCTCGATAAATAAAGGTCATACGACCCTAATGATGCTGCCTTCGATACACTATATGACCTCGACCCTCGGAAGTTGCCTACGGAAAAGGCTGAGGTATCCTCTGGTTGCCTACGAATAAGGCTGTTCTGGTCTTTCCCTTAGACTACCTGCCTCTCTATGGTATGGGTCAGTCTTATGGCGAAGGATATTTCGATGACCCGTTTACCTCCAAACGAAAGGCTTCCTGCCCTCTTATGGCAAGGACTGACCCTTTCATTCTGAAAGGCTAAAAAGAGACCTATCATCTGAGTTTAAGGTAATTGCCCCTAATTGCCTTGCCATGCTCTATTTTCTATATTCTTTCTCAAAATTCTTCAAAAACTGGCTACGCTCATTTTACGAGCTAAAGTCCATTTTTTTCCTCTTTCATCTACATTTTCTGAAAACGAGCAAGCAAAGCAATTAAGAGCCCATGGAAAACCATGGATGCAAAGGGTGCCTTACACCTTCCCTTTGCATAAATTACCCCCCGAACTTAGATTTCTTTTAAAGGTTTTTTTCTGTTTCTTTTAGCCTTTCTGAATTTGTTTGGATAAAATAAAAGTCGGTGGCGACTCATGCTTAACCGCGACATTTCGATCGATAAAAAAGTCAGTTCACCGTATTACAGGTGTTTAAACACTTCCCTATGTATAACCGACCCCCCGGACTCCAGAATTTCTAGTCTAGGTGAATCCCCACACTTAGCAAACTCCTAGGGTTTAGTTGAGATCTTTTTTTCGCTTTCCTACTCGTAGGACCAATAAGAAAGTTCGTGTGATATCGTAGGAAGAACTGAAACAAAATTCATCCCACCACGGGCGCATTCTCCTTCCAAATTTCGCGTGAAGGGTTTAGCGTGCCGTCCTCCCAAGTGAAACGGGGAGGTAAAGAAAACGACCACCACAGTTAAAATAAACTTTGATGATACCATATTCCCTTAGACCACTTCTCTTTTAGGATATGGCTTTTAATCAATCTTAAAATAAATTAGGTTTAAGAGTGCTTCAAAACCCTAATTTCAAAAACCCTAAATTGAAACATCTTTGATCCTTAGCTTCAACCATGTCAATATAACTTGTAGCTTTGATCCTTTTCCACTTGTGTTTATATACTTGTTGACTTTTATTCTTGTATCTTTATACCTTGTTTATAGTATTATCATTGTATATATATAATTTCTTTACTAATACATGCATGAGATACTTATTCATCCATCATCCATCATATTCATTCATACATGAATTAAAACAAAGGTATAAACATTCTCTTGTCCTTAAACCATTTACATTTGAGTCTTATACATTGATATCTTTGTTATACTCACTTGTTTACTCTTATGATACACATGTTATCACACACATCACTTGAGGTATTCGTGATAGATTGCTTAAGTTATTGCTAAATATCAAAAGGAATTAGAATGGTAATGACTAAAATTGTCAAGGTACTCTATCTCTTTTTCCAAAACTGTTTTACTTTGTGCTTAGTATTGTTAAAGCTTTGCACCCCCACTTGTTTTGAAAATGGTTTTTTATTGTTAAAGCTCAACCTTTTTTAATAAACCCTTGGTTTTGTAATGCTAAAGCTCAACCAACCTCTTTTATTAAACCCTAGCCTTGTATTGTTAAAGCTTGGATCTCTTTTTATTAAACTTGTTAAGTATTTTAAATCTTAACATTTTAAAAACCCGTTGAATATTGCTAAAGCTCAACACCCAAAAAGATTTTGCCACTTGGTTCTTTTATTTTCCTTTTAAGATGAACTACAAAAGCTCTGACTTCCCAATTGCACTTAAGGAGTATGTATGCCTAAGATGCGATATCATTCCGAGCTCACTTTTGAAACCTTATTTCCTCATCCTTCCACTCTATTTAAACAAAAAAACACAAGTATTTTTATGACAATAATAGCAATTAAAAGGTTCCTACGGCGTACTGTAGATGTGCGGGGTGCTAAAACCTTCCCCTTGCATAATAAACGCCCCGTACCCAAATCTCTAATAATTTTATTAGTTTTGATTTTAAATACTTTTGTGGGTTTTATTTCTCTCTTTCTCCCATTTCCTTTGGAAACAATAAAGCACGGTGGCGACTCTGTTAAATATGAGCTAAGTCAATCAATGAATCTAGTCTCACAAATTTCCCCGCTACAAAAAAGTGGCGACTCTGTTGGGGATCCATTATTCCTAAGGGTTGACCCTATTTTTATTGTTGTATAAATTGTTATTATAAACAGAATATGTGAATACTTGTTACATTTTTTGGGTTGTATTGGGAAAGGGCTTGATTCCCCTTGTGGTGAGATAAATCCTAACCCGGATTTAAGTGCACTTATGATAGGAGATGGTAAAGCCATTTGATCTCGAGGCAATAATCCCAAAGAAGTCAATTTGAGATCCATCACTCAGTGGAGGCCACTTTGAAAGTAATATTTGTTGACCAAGTTAATTGGAAAGACATCGTGGCGTTCAACTTGGTTGTAGAAGTTGGGGACCTAGAAACATCTTAACAAATCTTGGCCATTAGGACGTAGTGTGGAAACTGTATTTGGAATATTATCCAAACAAGCAAGTTAATTGCGACAGTTATAATATCCAAGTTGAACGGTTTAAGTCTGGAACTTTTTAGAACCTTGTTCTACAGGTACGAAATAACCATAGTACACACCTTTGGGATGGGTAGAACTATGGCTCCATGCTCGTGACGTTGAACCCTTAAACCCCATGTTTTTACTATGTTTGCATCCATGCATCCATGCATTTTAAAACCAAAATATCTTTTGAGAAATTTAAAGAAACCATTTTTGTAAACATTATATGAATGGAACTTGAAAGAAGAAAAACCAAGAGGTACACTTTCAAGAGTTTAAAGGTAGAAGAGTTGAGAAAGTTAGGATCCTTGATTATCAACCAAGATAGGTTATGTGACAAGTATGGAAAGATGTTATATCTCCTCAAGACAAAGACAAAGGAAAGGATTCTCTCGACATTGGCCCAATTCTATGATCCTTGTATCATCATTTTACCTTCCCTGATTATCAACTTTTACCAACCTTGGAAGAATATGCAAGTATCATAGGATTTCCCATTACTATAAGGATTCCCTTTATTAGTTTGAAAAAAGATCCAAAGTCTCATGACATTGAAAAGTTCACCCACTTAACGAAGGATGAGATTGAGAAGAATATGGTTACTAAAGGAAAATTACCTAGATTTCCTGCTGAGCTTTGGATAGAGAAAGCTCTCACCTTTTCAAAAGAAAGAAAGGAAGATGACTTTGAAGCTATATTTTCCCTACTGGTTTATGGATTGTTATTGTTCCCAAATATTGACAACTTTGTTAATAAGAAAAATGTCATCAAAGTCTTTATGAAAGGACACCCTGTTCCTACTTTGCTTGGGAACACTTACTACTCCATTCATTTGAGGAATTACTATGGAAAGGTAATGATCACCTGTTGTACTCCTTTGTTATACAAGTGGTACATCTCTCATTTTCCAAATACCAATGATTTGTGGGACCTTTAAGAAGGACAAAGGTGGTCTCAAAAGATCATGACTTACACCAACACTGATATTGATTGTACCAACAACTACTTTTGTAGGATGAAGACCATAGATAGCTATGGTAATTTCCCCAATGTACATCTTCTTCGTATAAAAGGAGGAATCAATTATAGCCATATTCTAGCTCATCGTCAATTTGGGTTTCCTATGGACAAAAGACCAAGGAATATCTTATTGGATGGATTTTTCCTTGAAGAGGGAATAGAGGACAAAGAGTTTAAAGAAATGATTGCTAATACTTGGCATCCAAGTCATAGAAAAGAAATCAAAGATTGGAAAACAAAAGAGGATCTTTCACCTGAGCCTTTAGTGGAATGGATTAGTTCAAGAGCTGCTGAACTTAGGGTGCCTTATCTCCCTGAGACATCTTCACCTCCTATTGAAAAACCAGTTGCACGTGTTGTTTCTCCTCCAACAATGGAAGATCTCCAATTAGCTCTAAAGAAGATGAAGAAATCACGAGAGTTTTAGAAGAACAGGTTTGAAGCATCAGAATGTGAGAAGGGTATGATGGAATATATCTTTGATGAGAACTCAAAGAAAAAGATGACCTACTTTTCCTCCAAGATGGGTAGCTTATGAAAGGAAGCTAATTTCTAGGTATGCAAGAGAGAATAAGAGGAAGCAAGAAGAAGCACTCTCTCCTAAGGAAAATGCAAGGAAGAGCATCATTGAAAAATTTGAAAAGGTTAAGCTGAAGAAGAAGAAGAGTCAAGATGTCATGGATACTTCACAATGAGATCTCATGGTTGCTTTTAGGACTCTTACTAGATTTTTTATTATTTCTATTTTGTAACTCTTGAAACTATTTGTACCTTCGACGTCTCTTGTCCTATTGTAAACTCTTGAAATAAAATGGTACTTCGATGACCCTCGATGACCCTCGATACCCTCGATGACCCTTTATCCCTTATTTGTACCAAGGATGACCCTTGTCCCTTATTATTAATGAATGAAATTTTATCTTCAAGTTACCTTATAGTGTTTACATTTACATGCTCTTAATAATTCCTTGAAAGATATTTTAAGATATTTTGAAAAAATAAAAATGAAAAGGTCTTTTGCATTGCATGCATCATGTCACATTCACTCCTAAGTCCGAGTCTTATTCCTCCCTTCTCTCTTCAGAAAGTCAAACTGACGCACCAGTATATTACTCGCGCCAATCATCGTCGAAGAATGGAAGACGGTACAATTGATGATCAAGAGGGGCAAGAGGAAGTTGTTGTCTTATGCTCTGGATTGAAAGGTTAACATCTATGGTTCAAGACCTGGTGGCTGCTCAGAGTCAGCCATCAACTCAAGCTCAAGCTACTGTGATCTCCGAAGTCGAGACTCCTCATATTTCTGCAATTCCAGTATTGAATCCTACGACACTAGGTCGTATGGAATAGAGATGGATTTCCAATTGGCTGGGCAACAATTTCCTGTACAACAAACTGCAATTCCTCAAGCTACTATGGCTACTACTCTTGCTATGGTGAATCATGTTCCTCTCCACGATGAGCAATTTTCCATGGCAAACCTTCTGAAGGTATGGGAAGAATGGAAGAATTTGAAGACCAATTTCTAGAGATGCAGAAAGAGATCAAGGCCCTAAGGGGAAAAGATCTATTTGGGAAAGAAGTTAATGATCTATGTCTGGTTCTGAATATCAGAGTTCTTGCCAAGTTCAGACTCCCAGAATATGAGAAATACAAAGAGAATTTTTTCCTCACAGTCATGTGATCATGTTTGTCCAAACGATGTCCATGCACACTGAAGATCAACGCCTGCCAATTCACTACTTTCAAGATAGCTTACCTGGTGCTGCCTTGAAAAGGTATATGGGTTTGGATAGTACACACATCCGTACTTTCCATGACTTGGGTGAAGCATTTATCAGACAATACAAGTACAAAATTAATATGGGGCCGAATAAAGATCAACTATGCGCTATGTCCCAAAAGGAGAAAGAATCTTTCAAAGAGTATGCGCAAAGATGGCGTGAACTAGCTGCTCAAATCATCCCTCCGATGGGAGAGAAAGAAATGACTAAGGTGTTCCTCTAGACCCTAAGTACATTTTATTATGAAAGGATGGTGGCGAGCGTACCCAATGACTTTACTGAGACGGTAATCATGGGGATGCGACTTGAAGAAGGTATCCGAGAAGGTCGTATGAACAAAGAAATTGGTTCATCATCATCTGGTGGTGGGGGAAAAAAGGTTTGGTAGTAACTTTGCCGAAAAGAAAGAAGAAATTGTAAGCGTCATTTCAAGAGGAAGGAAGAGACAATATCAACCTCAAAAAATTGGTGTTGTCACTTCCATTATTAATCAAGCTCCTCAACAGAATGTTCAGAGACCTCAACAATAGCCTCGACAACAGGCACCTCAGTAACAAAATCAACCAAGGGCTCCAAGGTATCCACCGTTTGATCCCATTCCAATGACATATGCTGAACTTCTCCATGTACTACTGCAGAAGAATCAGGTTCAATTAAGGGATCCACCACTTCCTCCTGCTAATCCTCCATACTAGTAAAAAGTTGACTCTCATTGTACTTTTCACAAAGGTGTTCCTAGTCACAGTGTTGAGAATTGTTATCCTTTCATGAGTGAAGTTCAAAAACTGGTCCGAAGTGGCATGCTCACCTTCAGAGATGTTAATCCAAATGTTCAAGAAAATCCTTTGCCCAATCATGGGTCAGCTTCAGTAAACATGGTGCATGAATGTCGTGGAAGGTATCAAGTCTGGGATATCCGTTTAATCATATAAACATTGGTTCAGGTGCATATCAACCTATGCAGATTAGATTTCTTTCAATATGATCATGTTGCTTGTAGAATCTTTTTTGAGAACCCCCGAGGGTGTCGAAAAGTTAGAAGGGAAATTCAGAAGATGTTGGATGAGAGGACTCTCCATATTACTTATGAGAGAGATGAAGATACTGAAGTGGATGTAGTAACTGCTGAAGTTAATGCTCCAAAAGTTGTAGAGGTACCCTATGATAGTCATAATGTTGCCATTGTTCCTCTCACAATTCATATGCCAAAGCCATTTCCTTATAATTCTAGTAGTAATGTTCCCTGGAAGTATGGTGCTACAATCATGGCTGGAACCAAAGAAGTTAAGCCTGATCTTGTGCCAACTATTGTAAACATTGCTGATGTGAGCCGTATGACTCGAAGCGCTCATTTGTTTGCTCAAGTTCCTCCTTAGAAGGAAAAGCCAAAAAATAATAATCTGTTTGCTCAAGTTCCTCCTCAGAAGGGTGCGCCTAGAAGGGATTTTTGTAAAGAATCTATGGCCGTAGAGACGGTCTTTAAGACTAAAAACGATGATGCGGAAGAATTCTTGAATCTGATCATGAAGAGCGACTACAAGGTGGTTGACCAACTCCTTCAGACGCAATCAAAGATATCCTTGTTGTCTCTACTAATTGATTCCAAAGCTCATCGGGATGCACTAATGAAGGTCTTGAATCAAGCCTATGTTGAGCATGATGTGGCCCTTGAGCAATTTGACAATGTTGTTTCAAATATCACTATCAATAATGTGTTAAGCTTTGGCAAAGAAGAGAATCCTCAAGAAGGCTTAGAGCACAACCATGCCCTACACATATCTATGAAATGTGGAGAGGATACCTTGACAAATATACTGGTTGATACTAGATCTTCTCTAAATGTTATTCCGAAAATCACTCTTGATGGCTGTCTTATCAAGGAGCACATTTGAGGATGAACGAAATTGTTGTAAAGGCTTTTGATGGTTCCAAGCGCACTGTCATCGGAGAAATTAATCTACCCATTCGCATTAGACCTCATGATTTTGAAATCACTTTCCAGATAATGCATATTTATCTTGCTTACAGTTGTTTATTGGGAAGACCGTGGATCCACAGTGCCAGAGCTATAACTTCTACTCTCCACCAAATCCTAAAATTTGCTGTCAATGACAAACTAATAACTGTTTATGGAGAGAAAACTATGTTTGTTAGTCAATTGTCATCTGCTCCAAACATTGATGCTGATATCGAAGAAATTGGGACTCAAATCCAAGCCTTAGAAATTGTCAATTTTGTGCACGAAAAGAAAGTTGGCGCATCTATTTCCTCCTGGAAAGATGCCTAAGAAGTGGTTGAACAAGGATGGTACGAAGGTTGGGGAATGTCATCGAACTTCCTACCAACAAGAACAACAGTGGTATAGGGTTCATACCTCGGAATTTAAAGGGGAAGAAACCATAATCTGTTAACTACGACAAATCTCTACACAAGACCTATCAAAGTGCTGGCTTCATCAATCCAGACGATGAAGACATAGCTTTTGTCATTGAAGACACTCCAGAATGTTCAATCTTTGTGACGCATGGAGAGGCTAGCTCCAGTTGGACCTCCGTCAATATTTCCTCTATTGTTCATGAGTCTAAGTAATTTTCTGTCTTTTTTAAAAAATCCTTTCGCTCAGCCCAAGGCAAAAGAGTATTGTGTTGGGCTAATTAAAATAATTCCTTTTGTTCTTCCCAATACAAAAGTGAACTTGTGTAGGGATTTGTTTCAAATCATTAATAAAAGAGCAATTTTGCTTCCATTTTGTTTATCATTTATCTTTTTCATAAAATGGTAACACTTAAAAAACCAATACTAACAAATAATTTTCAAAATTTGCAAATAAACTCTTGCATTCTCTTATCTGTTTCTAAAATAAAGCATAAATCATGTGCATGTTATCTCTTATTAAACCCATTGAAAACAATGATCCTAGGCCCTCTCCCAACTTTGAATATCCTGTGTACGAAGCTGAAGAGGAAAGTGATGAAGAAATCCCTGGAGATATCACTCGTCTGCTTAAGTACGAGAAAAAGATCATTGAGCCACACAAAGAGCCTTTGGAAGTGGTCAATCTGGGTACTGAAGAAAAGAAAAGAAAAGTGCGAATTAGGGCATTGTTAGAAACAAGCGTCAAAGAAAGAATGGTTAAACTGTTGAAAGAATATGTGGATGTCTTTGCTTGGAGATATCAAGATATGCATGGGTTGGATACCAACATTGTAAAGCAAAGACTGCCATTAAAACCAGAATGTCTGCCGGTCAAGCAGAAGTTAAGAAGAACTCATCCAGATATGGCAGACAAAATTAAAGAAGAGGTTCAGAAGCAGATCAATGCTGGTTTCCTCGCTACATCAGAATATCCTTAATGGTTGGCCAACATAGTGCTTGTTCCCAAGAAGGATGGAAAAGTAATAATGTGCATTGATTATCGAGACATGAATAGAGCTAGTCCAAAGGATGATTTCCCATTACCACATATTGATATGCTGGTTGATAGCACTTCTAAGTTCAATGTCTTCTCATTTATGGATGGATTTTATGGCTATAATTAGACCATGATGGAGCATGAAGATATGGAGAAAACAGCTTTTATCACACCTTGGGGCACGTTTTGTTACCGTGTGATGCCATTCGGTTTGAAAAATGCTGGGGCAACTTATCAAAAAGGAATGACAACTCTCTTCCATTATATGACATATAAAGAAATAGAAGTGTGTGTAAATGAAATGATTGCAAAGTCTGTGTCTGAAGATAAGCATGTGGAGCACTTGCTGAAGTTGTTCCATCATTTGAGGAAATATAAACTTCGTCTGAATCCTAGCAAGTGCACTTTTGGTGTCCGCTCTGGGAAACTCTTAGGCTTCATTGTCATCCAACGAGGTATTTAAGTTGATCTCGAAAAGGTAAAGGCCATTCAAGAAATGCCTTCACCAAGAACAGAAAAACAAGTTAGAGGATTTCTTAGACGTTTGAACTACGTCTCCAGATTTATCTCTCACGTGACTGCAACTTGTGGACCAATATTCAAACTTCTCCGTAAGGACCATGAGTGTGAATGGACAGAAGAATGTCAGAAAGCTTTTGATAGTATTAAAGAATACCTACTAGAACCTCAAATCTTAATCCCTCTAGTAGAATGGAGACCGTTGATCATGTATTTGACCGTGCTTGAAGATTCAATGGGATATGTCCTGGGTCAGCAAGATGAGTCTGGTCGAAAAGAGTATGCCATTTATTACTTGAGCAAAAAGTATACCGCCTATGAAACAAGATATTCACTGCTCGAGAAAACTTGTTTCACTCTTGTATGGGCTACTCGCCGACTAAGGTAGTACATGTTGACCCATACGACATATCTCATATCCAAAATGGATCCAATGATGTACCTCTTTTAAGAAGTCTGCTTTGATTAGAAGAATTTCCCGCTGGCAGAGGTTGTTATCAGAATATGATATCCAATATCGTGCCCAAAAAGCCATCAAAGGAAGTGTTCTGGATAACCATTTGACTCATCAACCAATTGATGATGATCAATCATTACAAGATGACTTCCCAGATAAAGAGATTATGTATTTGAAATCAAAAGATTATGAAGAGCCTTTACCGAAAGAAGGACCTGATCTTGAATCTCGATGGGGTTTGATCTTCGATGGAGCTGTTAACGCTTATGGTCATGGAATCGGGGTAATCATTGTCATGCCACAAGGTTCTTACATACCATTTACTGCAAGACTAAAGTTTGACAACACCACTAATATGGAAGAGTACGAAGCTTGTATCATGGGAATGGAGTAAGCCATTGATCTTAGAATCAAGATTTTGGATATGTATGGAGATTCTGCTCTAGTTATTAATCAAATCAAAGGAGAATGGGAGACTCATCATCCTGGCTTAATTCCTTATAGAGATTACGCCCGAAGACTGTTGACTTTCTTCAACAAAATTGAATTCCATCACATACCTCGTGAGGAAAATCAAATGGCAGATGCATTGGCTACTTTGGCTTCTATGTATCAGGTGGAGTTCCCAAATGAAGCGCCTCAAATTACAATCATGCGTCTTGATAGACCGGCTCATATATTAGCTGTTGAAGAAGTCACCAACGATAAGCCATGGTTTTATGACATCAAAATCTTTCTCCAAAAACAAGAGTACCCACCTGGGGCATCTAGCAAAGATAGAAGAACTTTGAGAAAATTGTCTGTTAATTTCTTCCTGACTGGGGATGTACTCTATAAAAGAAACTTTGACATGGTGTTGCTCAGATGCGTGGATAGACACGAAGCAAACCTGTTAATGCAAGAAATTCATGAAGGATCTTTTAGAACTCATGCCAATGGATATGCAATGTGTGGACCTCCGTTTTTTTTGGGCCATACCTCTGAGCGGGAGAGATACGTGAACTGACTCTTTTTTATCGCTTATGCTTTCGTATTTTTGAAAATTCATAGATTCGCCACCGACCTTTTATTTTATCCAATTAAGGAAAGGTTTATAAAAGAAACAGAAAAAAGACCTTTAAGAAATTCTGGGTAAGGGGGTAGGTTATACAAAGGGAAGGTGTTAGCACCCTTTGTATCCATGGTTATCCATGGGCTCTTAAGTTTGCTTAGCTCACTTGTTTTTCGATCACTTTTCAATTGCTTTAGAATGCTCATATGTGGTTTCAAATACTTTTGTAAATTGAATTTGTAATGATCCTTGTGCGGATGTATACAAAATGCTTGTTTATCTTTCGAAAGATGTTTTGAAAAGAACGTTAACTTTGTAATGATCCGTGTTTGGATGTATACAAAATATTGTCTTTTTGGAAAGTTTTGTTTTGAAAAACAACAGTGTATGAGAATTTTGTTTGTTCTGATTTGAGCAAGCAAACTAGGAGGTCTACCCTGAGTTGTAAGGTCTTTATCCTATTTGCTTTAAAAATCTATCCTTTCACCGGATACAAACAAAAGGTTCGATTTTGTACTCGAAACAGTAGAATTTTGACTTTGATTTTGAAAAGAATGAGAAGGGATTACCTTAAAAGGTGCAAGTGTGATTGTGATTGGATTCAGATATTTTATCTTTGAAGTTAGTGATCTAACGGTTCAATTTTATCTTTGACATACACGCAGTTTATATTTGCTGGAAATTAAAATGCGGAAATGTAAAGTGCGGAAAGTAAATCTACGCTATTACATCGATTGTGCAGGAAATGTAAACTAGCCTATTTACATGAATTTGACATCCTATACATTTATCTAGGAATTTAAATTGCAAGAAAAATAAAAGGCATGTTTTTTGGATTTTTTATGATTGATTTTAATTATAATTAATGCATGATTAATTAAATTAAAATGAAGAAAAAAGATGAAAATAGATTTAAACCTAGAAATTAAGTTTAAAATATGTACAAAATATTTGTCAATTAATTTTAAAACAAAACTAATTTTTTTGGAATTTTTGAAATTGATTTGAAATTTATTAAGTTAATTAAGACATAATTATGCAAATAATTATACAAATAATTAAAACTTAAAGAGAAAATTATCCTAAATATGTACAAAATTAGTTTATAATATATAAACAATATTTAATATAAAGAACAATTTTTTTTATGATTTTTTGATTGGTTAGAATAATTAAAAAGCAAATATATAAATATATACTAATTAAATACGCAAAATATTGAAATTTTGAAGAAAAATAAAATATTTTTATTTCAGAAAATAATATATTATTTTAGAAGTCTAAAAATATTTTTTGTGTATTTTTTGGATTTTTAAAACTATTTTTAATTAATTTTGCAAAGAAAATTAAAATAAAATAGAAAATAAAAGGATACATGATCATGTGTGATTAATCTGAGAGTCCATGGTATGAGGATTCATTCTGAGGCGTTGGATGGTTCATTAAATGAGATCAGATGGTCCAGACATTGAGGCACGTGGTAATAGTTACACCTGCAAAGCACAAAATCAAAGACAAATTCAAAAAAAAACACGCGCGCGTCTGAACCAATGGGGCGGAGACACGTCTTCGTCTTCAACCTCCAGACAACACTTATAACAGCGCTTTTGTAGAAAAGCGCTATAATACATGATGCTTAAACCTGCAAAATAGCGAATAGGGTCAAACGTAAAAATAAATTTGGCGCGACCTATCCATTCAACTCGTCTGATCCATACGAACTCAATGGTACCACTTAGATCCTTTAATTTTGCCTATTTCAGAAAGCCCTAATTTTGAGATTATGAACCCTAGAATGGTAACTTCGTGTGTAAGCGTCTAAAACTCAATTAAAGTTCCAGAAATGATCTACACACCACACCAAGTTCAAATATATGTCTACATCGTGCTAGATATGCTTGTGTTATGAGATACAAGTCAGTTTTAGTTTGGACAAATCGTGACCTGTAGTGTTTGATTCAATGAGTTTCAAAGCTTGCAAATGATCTGGATAGGTTCAGTGAAGTTCAAGGAACGTGTTTGAGTGTTTATTTTGTATTGAAACTAACTTAAACTTAGAATTCGAATTTCAAAATTCTTTGAATATTTTAAGAGGTTACAAATGTATTACAATCAAGAGTTTGATTCTGAATTCGTTCCCCCTTGATTGTGAAGTGTTATAGCCTTTATATAGACTATGTTGTGCTTAGAATTGAAGCTAAGAAGCCTTAATTGTCTTTGTTGAATTTTTGACTTTCAAGCTTAACTTTCAAGCAACCATTGCTTGATTTTTCCACACTCTTGCTCTAGGCTTTCCTTGTATCTTCCTTGCTGCATAATTAAGTCCCATGTGGAGACTTTAGCTTAGAAAATAAGCTATGCTTTATCCTTCCTTTTTTTCCTTTTTTAATTTAATCTTAAATGATAAAATTAAATCAAAAAATGGAGAAAAATGTTATGGGCTTGGTCTTGGTCGTGGGAGGCCCATAATAACATGGCAAACATGTTTGAACCATGAAAACTTGGCCCCATTTGGAAAAAATACATTTTTGAGCAATGTTGGTTTCATGCATTTTCCCAAAATTTAGCCAACTTCAACAAGGTGTAAATCCCTCAATTTTTGTCATATGAAGGAGTTCTTGCACTTTTTGGAAACCTCAAAGAGTCCTCTAACCAATGTCTTTGGTCTCATGTCAAAATGATTTTTGATGCTCCTTGGGTGTCCTTTTGGAAAAAGTGTCTTTTTGTTGACTTTGAAAATGACCTGTAATGTCTTTGGTCATATTTTTCAAATGGTGAATGCAATGACCATGAGATCAATTGCATTTGAAAGATAATTGAATTTCCTTCAAAATGAGCTTTGGTTTGAATTTTTTGGATGAAGGATGAGAGAGTTATGACCAGTCAAAGTGGAGTTGACTTTTCAGGCAAAAACCCTAATTTTGAATCTTAGGGTTTTGTTGATTTTTGATCTTTCCTTGATGAATTATGATCATCCAATGATCAAATGATGAATCCTTTGACAAAATATGGACTTTGACAAAAAATTTCATTTTTGACTGTCTGTTGACTTTTTTGGTCAAACGGGTCGTCTGTTGACTGTTTGAGCTGCTGACGGTGCGTCTGAGTGAATTGAAGTTTGAAAATTTGTATGATGGTACTTTGAGATATATGGATGTGCATGAAATCCATTTGAGGTCTCAAAAGCTTGGTTCTCCTGTAAAACAAGAAAACCCTAGTCAGGGACTGTTTGTGTAGGAGACAGTTAAGCGTACCTGATTTTTGTGCAGTGTTGAGTCTCTGCTAATCGCGTGATATTCAGAAGACTTCTAGAACAAAAATCTTGGAATTTTGAATTGTGAAAGATTGATTTGATTGATGGTACAAAACACTGAGAATTGTACTGCCAGCAGTTTGACTGTCAACTGACTGTTCAGGTATTGACGTAACAGTTAGAGTGAAAAATCAACAGTCAAAGTTAATTTTCTTTTTTGTTGTTTTTGTTTTATGTGAAAAATGAAAGTTTATTTACATGACTTGTTAAAAAAAACAGACATAATAAATAACTAATATTTACTGTATGCGGGCAAAATTACCGATAATAACCCTAAAAACCATTTAATGCACAGAAAAATGAATATTTGACTGGCAGAAAACACACAAAATATTATCTGAGTAATTAAGCAATATTATGACAAATAGTACAACATTTAATACTGACAGTACAAATATTACATACTATATTGAACAGTACGACGAATAAACGGTACATTTAAGAAATAAGAAATACGGCAAATTTTAAGAATGACGATTGATAACCCATGCTACAAATAGTAACATGTAGATGATTGGGAGCATAAGCATCCCAGGTCCACAGTGTTCCGGGCTATGTAGACAGAAGAAAGACATGATCACCGTAGCAATGGTGATGACTATAAGAAAACACGTTTCCCACCGCTTTGCCATTTTGTCGGGGAAGAAGAAAGGATGGATTATGAAGTAGAAATTTGAGAGATGAATTAGAATTTGATGTGAGATTTTTATGAGAAAATGAGAGGTATTTATAGAATGGAAAGAAGGATAGAGACGTTGGGGAATGATGTGATTCCGTACAAAAGGAAAATTTGAGTGGAAATAAGATTTGAAAGAAAGTGTATGATAGTGTTGGGAAAAAGAGAGATGTAGGGAATAAAGTTAGGATTTGATTTTTGAAAAAGAGATTTGAAAAGATTTTTGAAAATAATGGAATATAGTACCAAAATTAGTGGGAAACAAAAGATAATAATAATCTACTTATTACCAGTACAGTCTGAGTTTCCTGATTCTGCGCCTGCAAAAAGATTTAACTCTGTACCAATTGTGTCAGTACTATTTATCTGTAAATAAATAAATAACATGTGTGAAGTAATAAACAGTATTTGGCGTTTGCGTAAGAATAAATTCAACTGCAAGCCAAATTACTGTATAAGAAAAATTCTAAAAACTAAGTATTTCATATGTCAGGATATTTGTTGAAATAAAAATCCATGATTATATGAGACTCTTAATTTCCAGATTGGAGTTTTCTTGAAAAAAGATGCGGGTAAACTTTGGGGTATAACAGTTGCCCCTATTCAATCTTCTTAAACCTGAAGAGATTGTCTGAAATCTGAAGGTAGAAGATGATTGAATATTTAGATGCCCTGAAAATTTGCACTTACCTTGATCAGAAGAGATGTTGGAAGTTGCATTTGAATGTCGTCTGCGAAACGTTGTTGGCAGATTGAAACATTACCTGAGATGGGCTTTCAGATGCCACCTGGTAAATGTGTTGATGGTTTGTTCATCAGAATGAATCCATTGATTATATCTTGATGAAGGATTTGAAAGTCTTTGTGTTGACTGTTTCGGAACCGTCCAAGGTTACCGCTTTAAGTCTAGGAGGATGATTGCTACGGAACTTGTCCATAGTTTTTCCGCTTTAGATTTTGATCATTGTGGAACCGTCTGAGGTATCAGCTTTAGATCTTTGATGTTAGATCGTTCTTGAACCGTCTGAGGTATCAACTTTAGATCTGTGATGCTAGATCGTTCTGGAACCGTCTGAGGTATCGACTTTAGATCTGCAATGTTAGATCGTTCTTGAACCATCTGAGGTATCGACTTTAGATCTGCAATGTTAGATCGTTCTTGAACCATCTGAGGTATCGACTTTAGATCTGCAATGTTAGATCGTTCTGGAACCGTCTAAGGTATCGACTTTGATCTGCAATGTCTGTTTTTGAGTTGGTAAGTGATCAAAATGAATCTTCGGCTTGATTATATCTGAGAGAACCGTTCATGGAATTCAGGTGAACACTGCATGTGATTGAGAACATCTTTGTTGAAGATATCCGTCTACCTGAAAAATCAAGTTAGTGATATGCAATGTTTATGATGCATGTAAATGTGAGATATTCCCGGAGAAATATGCATGTGATGTTGTGTATGAATATGCGCATGATGCATGATGTATGATGTATGATGTATGATGTATGATGTATGATGTATGATGTATGATGTATGATGTATGATGTATGATGTATGAATGTGAATATGAATGTGTGATGTATGAATATATGAATGTGTGATGTATGAATATGATGTGTGATGTATGAATATGATGTCAAGCTTCTATTTGGGAAAATAAATTTCCGTCAGTCATCTGGATATGACTATATTGTGATTGTTGATGATCTTTTGTCTTGTTTGAGTACCCTCGGCTGGGGAAATTCTTTGAGAACCATGGTACTCTGTTGAAGGATCTTTGACTATCACTTGGGAATGAAAGGTAGCTGGAAGTTCTGATGCCCTTTCAAATGGGAATGAGGAAGATGCATAATCCTCCGATGCACTATCTGACCAAATCCGGGTGCGGGGATCACACCTTCTGAAGATAGTAATCTGGAACAACCCTGCTGGGGGATAAGACTTCTTTTGAAGAGAAAATCTTTTTGAGGAATTTGCTGAGAAATGCGTTTCTCTTGGGGATTTTCTTCTGATGGAATGATGTCCAGATAATTGGGACATTTCCTGAATGCTATTCCTGTTTTTCCTGGTAAACATCAATCATATTCAAATGCACATGTTCATTCAGAATTATCATTGGGACATTTACGTATTTAAAACAGAAAAAGTGAAAATAGTGATTTTTGAGCCTAAGCTGCATTGATTTTTGAAAAAGAGCCATGATAGGTTGATTAGCACAGGGAGACAACAATCCTAGAAGTAGGAAACTGTCATAAAGTTTTGGAAAATATTTATAAAGATAAATAGCTATGTGAAAACAATCCAGTCAAGTTTCAACTCTGCTATTGCCAATCTGTCTTCGAGCATCTCATCCCTCACTTGTTGGAAGAAAGTGATTGGACTGATCGGTGTCTTTGAGGTGTTGAATCTTGATGGTGAGTAGGCAGTTGAACGGAACATAGTTGTATGCTTCATTCCCTAACTTTTGCCTAGGCTGCCCTTTCAGGTTTTCAGCCTACCGGGATAGTATTCGTTTAGTCTCTAATTTTTGCCTGGACCGCCCTTTCGGGTTTTCAATCCACCGAGACGCTCATTTTTTGCCTAAGTTGCCCTTTCAGGTTTTCAACTTAGCGAGCTGTTTTTTTCTTTTTTAAGCGAAGTATTTTTTGACTATGTCAGCATTCACAGGGTGTGGGAAATCCTCGCCATCCATGGTGGTAAGCAACATGGCTCCGCCGGAGAATATTTTCTTGATTATGAATGGTCCCTCGTAGGTGGGAGTCCATTTGCCTCTGGGATCACCTTGTGGTAAGATGATGCGTTTGACAACCAAGCCACCAGTTTGGTATGCTTGACTTTTGACTTTTTTGTTGAAGGCTTTGATCATACGCTTTTGGTATAGCTGACCATGACAAATAGTTGCGAGCCTTTTCTCATCAATCAAGTTTATCTGGTCCAACTGTGTTTGAATCCAATCGTCTTCGTCTAGATTGGCTTCTTTCATAATCCTTAGGGAAGGAATCTGAATTTCAATTGGAAGAACTGCCTCCATACCATAGACTAAGGAGAATGGAGTTGCCCCTGTTGAAGTACGCGCAGATGTGCGATAACCATGAAGAGCAAAAGGTAACATCTCATGCCAGTCTTTGTAGGTTACTGTCATTTTTTGTATGATTTTCTTGATGTTCTTGTTGGCAGCTTCCACCGTGTCGTTCATCTTTGGTCGATATGGAGAAGAATTATGATGTTTGATCTTGAACTGTGTGCAAAGTTCAGTAATCATTCTGTTGTTTAGATTTGTGCCATTGTCCGTGATAATCCGTTCAGGGATGCCGTACCGACAAATGAGATTGTATTTGATGAACCGGGCCACCACATTCTTGGTAACAGAAGCAAATGAAGCTGCTTCTACCCACTTTGTGAAGTAGTCAATAGCGACCAGGATAAAGCGATGTCCGTTGGAGGCAGTAGGTTTGATTTCTCCAATCATATCAATACCCCACATTGCAAAAGCCCAAGGAGCCGTCAGGACGCTTAATGGAACTGGAGGTACATGTACTTTGTCAGCGTATATCTGGCATTTGTGACATGTTCGGGAGTGATGATGGCAGTTTGTTTCCATGGTAGACCAGTAATAACCTGCTCTCAGGATCTTTTTAGCCATTGTATGTCCACTGGAATGAGTACCGAAGGCACCATTGTGTATTTCTTCCATGATCTGTTCTGCTTCCTTCTTGTTTACACAGCGAAGTAAAGTCGAGTCATGGTTGC